>NW_013530969.1:5445458-5513283 GCF_000836235.2 Papilio xuthus
TGAGTAACAAGTACAAATTAGCTACAGACAGACAACCATGATAATTGTCGTCACTGTGTACATAATACATGTATTCTTTGAATTTCTGTAAGAAATCTTTCAAATCAATGTTACATTATTTCTTAAAAAAATCCTTTAATAACCTTATTTATAATTAATTTATTATTCCATATGAATCTTATTAGCAATTACTACAGGTAGCCCGCGACATTGTCAGCACAGAGAGAGACAAACGCGTATTTACGGACAAACAAACAGTCAAAGTTTTTAGAAATAGGTTTTCTTTATAAGCAAAATAAAGACACCATGTTTACAACATGAGTTTTTCTCGATTTTATTTATATTCAGACACTTCAATTTTATTATTTAATTGTATAGATTTTATCAATAACTGTGCTGTAATTCAAAAACTCCTCTGTACGCCCACGATATAACTTGTAATTATTCTATGATGTGTAACATTCTAGTTTGTACGCAGTTGCAGTATGAGTCATTGTGGTTCTAAGATACATACTTTAAAGGCTATAAAAATTGCAATGAACCTATTAAAATGTATTAAGTTAATTCCATGTTGCTTACACATAAAAGATAGACAACGTTCACAATAAAATTTAATTTTGTGAAAGCGTTTTGCAGGACTCTATTTTAAAAAAATACAAAATATTTATGATATGATTTTGGTCTCTTATTACTTCTTTATACGTCTTCTTGTTTGTGGTACAATTTATGATGATGTCTTAGTTAAAAGCATATACCGTGACTAAGCGTTATTTCAAATTGTAAGAAAGACCATAACTGTGCCAACATCTGAATGAAATTGTAATCACGGAATTAACACCTTACATAATTGTTATAACGTGTTGTGTATAGAAATTATTATAAAACGAGTTACGTGCACGGAAGCAATGGAATCACATCGAAATCGTCACGAGTTAATTTTAATAAGTGCAGATTCTTTTTCATTGCTTTAAATTCGATGTTTTCAAAGTTCTTAGATATTGTATTTAATTACACAGTTTTGTTTTAATTCATACATAATACGAACTATAGGACAATATATAATATTGAGGCAATTATAATATGATATATTATAATTGGTAACAAAGGTTAATTAATTATAAAATCACTAAGTTCCCAGGTTTTTCCCAAGTTATTTTAATTTGAAAATGCGAAAGTTTTACTTTTATTCAAATTTCACTTAAACACATTGTTATAAATTTTGATGCGAATTTGAACACAGAATAGCAAGTGTAAAAACCTCAGTGGGTAACCTAGATGTAATAACAAATAAAAAGTAAGTTATAAATAGCTCTATACAAAGAAATGATTAGTTCCAGAAAAAGAGTGTCGAATTGAATGATAATACTAACATCGACTCTATATAAATTAAGAGCATTTTTCTTTTGTTAATAGCTTACCGATAAAAAGTACAATTTTATCGGTAAAACTTGCTATCGACCGCAACTCTATCTGTAGCCTATAGCATAGCCTGTGTTCTTCCAAACTATGTTCATTTATGCCAAATTTCAGCGAGTTCTATGAAGCCATTCTTGAGATAACTTGTAACAAACATCCATCCATCCATCCAAACATTCGCATTCATAATATTGGTAAGATAATTAGAAGAAAGATTAGTAAAAAATAAGAAGTAAGATATATTTTACAGAAAGGTTTTGTAATTACATTGTAGTTTAGGTTAAGTTCAAATTAGAATTATTATGACAGTATCCGAGTGGTTCACAACTAGTGCCTATATTTTTATTTATTAGGTTCAGAGACTCTCTCTAAATCATCGGCTTTGACTGTTACGCTGTGTGGTAATAAGCTTAAAGCTCCAGTGTGCACTATGAGACTAAAACCGGTTCGTAGTTGAGAGACAGCAGTTTTGTGTCAACAGAGTGCGTGTGCACGGCATGACTGCTCGCCCTTGACTTGACAAATCGCTCAATAACTCACAACACGAGGATTTTGTTTATTATACCGTTAACTGTACGCCTTCGGAGAAATTTATGTTTCAATTAAAATTAAAATACAACTTTATTTAATTTGTTATCGACCAGCGGTATACATTACTCATTTTTAATATAAATAAACTACATTAAGCAATAAATTACATATCTACATTCTAAAATGACAATTGTCCATAGTCTAAAGTAAATTTCTTAGCAATTTTTAAACTATTTTTTCCCACCGATAAGAGGGCTCTTATATGCTCTAAACTGTGTTCAGAGAAACGGCAAGTAATTTAAGGGACCATGTGTAATTTAGTTATTGTTAAGTACTATGAAAGTGTAACATTTCAGAGTTGGAAACCTCAAAATTTACTTTTGCCTGATCGTACTGTTTAACTGTTGAATTATCAATATTTGCTAGAATTTGTAAGTTTGATAACAGCACGTTATGATAAAAAAGAAACAAATATTAATAAGAATGCTATACCTACGTAAGTTTAATTTCAGTATAATTATCTACAACAAGGTTAACTACCAACATGAAATCAAATCTAGTTATTCATAAGAAATATTCTCGAAATATTACAATGGGAGGAAAAATCACATCAAATATTATTGACACCGAGTTGTAACAATACGTTCCCATAGTTTATAAATCAATAGATAAGATAAACACGAATCATTATTACGTAACATTTCTATAATACCTTTAATTGTATTTGTTTTGTATTTTGCATCAATATAATGAATGAATTTTGTAAATGAATTATAGAAACTTTAATATTCTATGATCACGTGGCTATCAGACATACGTTATTTTTATAGAATTCGATAATTATCGATGACGACACGAAGTCGATTGTCACAATCCGTGCTAGGCCCACCGATCGGCGTTACTCAGCAACAGCTGGCTACAAATAGCAAACATGTTATCGTACGAGCTTGAAATCAAGCTCCATATGAAATTACTTGGGGTAATTAAGTGTTATGAAATCAGAGCTCTGCATTTTTAATCTTTGCCAGTTTTTGAAGGTGCACTTTGCGAAATTCTTGAAAAATGTCACGGCCGGCGTATCAAAGAGTTTCGGTCAGCTCAAAAGGGCATTTTTCTTAAACAACGACAGCGAGATTTAAAACGATTTACTGTCGTGTAGGGGCAAGCTGTTGGAGTAATAAACAATGAATTTACTGCTCGAAAAGTTACATTTTGTATCAAATTAACACTGTCTTATCTTCGATATCTTGCTACTTATCTTACTTAAACAGCAGTTACTTGACAGAATATAACTTATTCAAGAATTGTGAAACTAGTAGCAATAAAATTTTGTTTCTTAATTATTTAAAAATTTAATTTTCATACAAGTAACAGTTACAATGGCACGTCAAACCTCCATTGAATGGAATATGAAAGAAAATTTGTCGGGTTAAAAAGATTTAAAGTATTCGAACATAAAGCAGCATCCCAATAATGAAAGATTATTGTTAAACATTGGCAACATTGGAATATCTCAATAAATTGAAAATAATAGTTATTTATTTTAAATATGAAAATATAATTAAAGTAACAAACGAAATCGAATTAACTGCTATTTTCAAACTAAAATGTAAATAGATTCGAAGATAATTTATAATTTTTGTTTATTTGAATGGCTAAAGATTAGATTGAAAGTAAATATATCGTGATTTAAAAATCCGTCACTATTATAACATGTGTTAAGTTAAATATAATTCAAAGACATGTTAGCTTGACCCACATCAAACAAAACTGTATACAGAGGATTAACGCCAATAATGTTTCAATCAAAAAATTAAAAAGAAAAAAATCAATATTTGAATTCAAACGTTTTCGAATTCGAATCGATTCGAAATGTTGCCATATCATTGACATTACAATAACTTAAATTAAAGGACAACAAAAAAAGTATTGTAAATGTTAATTTGGTGTTAGTTGTTCTCTAGCCTTGACCAGGTGACCGTGGAATAATGGTTTTACATGCGGGTATAAGAACAGATTACCAGGGGAATATAACATTGGATGGTTTTTTTAAACGGTAAACAAAGTCACGAATTAATGTTGTCAGGTTAAAGATCGCTTATTGGGATAATAATCAAGATATAAAAAGTACACACATTCAGGATTCGTTTTTGATTTTTGTCTTGGCTATTTAACTATTATATTCGTCTACGTTCAAGTAATTTTTCACTGATGGCGATGTAGTACAGCACTTAGGATATTTAAAATTGTAATCAATTTTATACGAGGCAATAAAAATACTTCAGCCATTCCGATATTCAAGTACGCATTCTGTGCAAAAAATATGAAATACCAAAATTAACATGTTTTTTTTTATCGTCAAAAATTAGTAAATTTATTTATCTGTAAGTAGGTCATTTAAGAGCACACTTATCTTAATTTTAAAGCTGAACTATTAACCTTTAATTAGTATTCAACCGGTTAAGTAGCCGATTTCTCAAACACCCTTTTTAATGTAAAATACCTAAAAGATCTTTAGGAATTGAGAATCGATAAGTTGCGGTCAGTTATCGATAGCTTATCGTTAAATTAAATATAAAACAGTTATTTTACAGATAAATGATCGTATATTATCATTTGCACTTACAATAAATATTTATGAAAATATTTTCTCCTAAAATGTTCGGTATAAATACATCGTATGTCAAGACAAGACATCTGACATCGACCGTTACGAAGATAACACCGCCAAAGAGAAAAGGGTTCGTTAAGATTGTACAGTTGCTGCATCGTTATATTTATTGTTAACTTTAAGACAAATAACTGATAATGTGCTCAATAAAAATAAACTACTCCAAGCGCATTTATACAAGTGGCCATGTGGTTTTTCTCAATTGTATCAAATCCAGTGTGATTGCTTTGGAATGAAAAATATGTTTTATATTTTCTTTTTGATTTGATAGCTTTATCTGAAGAATTTTGTAGAATGCGAAAAGATCATAAAGATATTATTGTAAAGATAAATCATGTATTTATTATAATAGCATCTATATTTCTTTTCACATTTCTTGTAATAAAAATGTTTAAAAGTATATTAAGTTCGTAAAATGTAATGTACCTAATTGTCAGTATGTATGCTACTATTATAGATTATGTGTTTTAAATTAATTCTATTTAAATTGAATTAAAAAACAACGTCGATGTTATTTGGCATACAAGTTCGTGATAGCAATGATCTGCATTGTCATTACGCGATGCTTCAAAATAACCAACAATAAATTCGTTAGCACAATCACAGATTATAATTCATAATACAAAACTGATTTTATCATTTCCATTACATTGTAGAGTATAATAGTTTTTATATATTGTCATATACCACGATATTCGTGACTCTAATATTACATCGTTATTTATGAACTTGTAAAATGGATGAAATTTAAAGCACTTTAACGCTAAGCTGACCGCTGCCTGATTGCCTCGTTTGTCATGATTACTGTATTATTTGTAGATAAGTAATGTTTATTCGTACAGCTTTATTCGTCAGATTTTTTTAAAGAGAACCCATAGAAGAATGGCATTCAGTTAACATTTAAAAAGTATAATATGATTAATAAAATTATTTTTTATAATCTTTAGAAAATAATAAATAATTTAAATACGCACGCGTCGAAATATAGAGGCGCCCGCGGTGCCCCTTCAGATATCCTATCTTTGGAAGATTTCCCCGACACTAAAGGAAAAAAAAATTGGGGCTCCGTAAAAATCTCGACCAGGGCGTCGGAAATGCTAAAACCGACCCTGATGTAAGCTTCATACCACGTATTATGATTTTAAATAGCTGTATCTAAAATTCAAATGTAATTAACTCGTACATTTATATGTCGCTTACATTGACTGAGGTACATGACCGATGAATTCCGAATCCATTTGCGCTGGTACCGTTACAAGTATACTTTGCAATACGCGATTACTAATCAAATATTCATTATAAAAAATATACGTTACAATAATCGATAAGAGTTCTAGGAATGATACTATATAAAAAATGCTATTAAAATTATTTTTCGATTCTGATAATATTTGCAACGAAAAATCTATATGTAAATAGGTAAGTATGAATACTCATTAGGAATTCTAATACGAAAACAAACATGTTTTTAACAATATAAACCTGACCTCTTTAACAAAAGCATGTGTGCAAATTGCAAACACCGAAGCGTACAAATACGTTAATATACAAAAGGTATTTTACTAAAAGACCCCTTTTGACCCATGTAACTATGACTTTATTTTTTACTAGCTGTCGCCTACAATACCGTCCGCGTGGTATTACAATAATTAGTAGCCTATGTGTTCTTCCAGACTATGTTCTACATTTATGCCAAATTTCAGCAAGATCCATAAAACCGTTCCGGAGATACCTTCAAACATCCATCTTTTTTATTTTCAGTTTTTTTTTCTTTTAATGATAAAACGTTAGTATTTTAAGACAATAAACAATCTATTGTTATAACAAATATTTTTTTTTACTTTTCATTTATTTTCACTTCGTTTCAATCTAAGCATTAATAATTAAATTGTTAATATTAAAAACAATTGAATTAATAAATTAAATTACGACAGTAACTAGTAGATATGTGTATCTCATGTGATTGTAGTCGTATAGTACGGCGCAGTGTTGCAATATTTGTACATTTAAGTTAACAAATGTTTCCTAAAGCTGTATTAATATTTACTTAGCAAAGAGGTTCCTTTTAAGGGTTACATTAAGTGTTAGTTTCGAGAATTTATATCATATAGTAAATTCAGATTTATATTTCTAAATAGTCAACCTCCTAAGAATACAAATGATTTTAAGCCCACTTCAAAAAGGAGGTTATCAATTCGTTTGTATTTTTATTTTAATTTAGTTATTTCATAATTTGTGAAGTCGTTGTGTGTGAAATTTGTGTGCACTTCAATATAGCTGTCCTTATTGCAGATAAACTGGATTAGCAAGAAACCTTAATTAGCTAGAGTCATTGTCCGGTCGCGACAGACAACCTCTATAAGAATCTCGGGTAAGAGAGAGACTCCTAAATATCGCGGTCCCTTGGACACTCGCTTATACGAATGTATGTGACTGTAAATCTAACCGTGAGTTTTTTCCATTAGCGAAACGATTGGACAAATCTTAGTTTTATCAAAGATAAGGTAGTCAATATGTTTTATACAAGTAGCGAAAAGGACACCTTACATAAGCGATATCTATAGCGAGCAAATGGAAGTTTTGCTCCCTATTACGTCACAACTATTGCTCAACTGGATCAGCTGTCAATCACGGATTAACACAACAATGGTACAATACTATTAATACCACGCTTCGTTCCGCCGCCGCTGCGTGTGTGACAAAGTCACGTGTTCTAGATGTTGTTTCTCACAAATACAGATGTAATCGACTTACTTAAATTATCATTTATGTTATCACAACGGACTAGGTATATAATATGAGATGTTACTCTAATTGATCGTATTTTATAAAAAATTGTTAATATCTTGTTTATAAAATTAGCGCACAACTTATGTTACGTGTTACTTGAATAAACAAACACAATCTAACGGTACGAAATAATTTTATCAATATATCTGTGTGCAGTGGACCGTATTAAGTTTTATAGAGTATCGTGCATATATTATCTGTTATCAAAATGGCCGCCGCAAGTGCGCTCGATTTGACAGCTCCTAATTTGTCATATTATCAATTAATACACGAATATTTTATTTTATCTTTTAACTTGCACAATATCAGTAGTTGTTACACGATGTTTTTTTTATCTGCAAACATCTTAATCGGTACGGACATTGATTATCGAAATTGAAATCAAATACACACTGTGTCCTGTTACTTTTTTACCGACTTCAAAATGTAGCAAGTCTCAATAAATTTGTGTGTTTATTCTTTAACGAAGAACAGTACATTAAAAAAAAATAACTTAAAACCTCTTTTTTCACAATATTATTGGCTGGCTATAATATTAAAACTAGCATGTATTCGACTTTTGAAAGTACATTTAGCAAGACTGCGTTTATGGATAGAACTAATTGCAATGAAACTTCAAATATCTTGATGGGTCTGCAAGATGATTAATGAGGTCTCGTTAACTGCGAGTTAATAACATTTAACACATGAAACGAATTCAAAACGGACACAGTCATTCATGCGTAGAGATCAATAATCTGTAACTCAAATTTGCATAACGTACTCCAATTGACTTGAAAGTTAATTAGTTTTAAAATGAATTATAACATAAAGAAGGTCGTCTGATGTTACAATGAATTTCAGAGTTTAATTTTTAATAATAGTTTTTAATACTTGATTAACATATAAGTATAATTGCAGATAACAGGATTTTCCGTCCTGAACAGCAAATAGAAAATTTCCAACATTTTGCTTTTTGGATTTATGCCTGCTATTTGCCTAAAGATATTCGCGAGAACGTATCTGTAAGGCAAATATGAATATCTAGCGGTTTTCATCTCAATGTAACTGTTTATAAAATGGCTTAGCGCCAAGAATTCAGCTTAAACTTAACTTTATATCTTATCTAAAATTATAAGCATTCAAATTTTTAAGGACATTTCCAAATAATTAATCGACATCACAGGGGACCGAAGAGCTGGCAGTTACCTCGGTCAAAGAATTAGTTTAGCTGTCCAAAGGGGGAACGCTGCCAGTATCTTCGAGACCTTGCCTAAAGGGACTCCTTTTAATAACATATTTTAGTAAATTATTCGTTATTTAATATTTTATTTTATATCATAGATTTAAGACTATATGTAATTATAGAAATAAGGATGTATAATAAATTAGCATTCAACTATTTGTTCATATTTCTTTGTTATACTTCGTAATTTATATGTTATTACAAAATTATGAAACATATTATACTATTATAAATTTAAATTGATACATAAATTCTATTTTTAGATATGTAATATACATATTAATTATACAGGCGTGTATTATGATTATGTGGTTGCTATATCAAGCAGTCGATCATTTTACGCAACGTCCAGGGCTAGGCGTGACACGGTGTTACCATATTCGTGACCTCTCGCCTCTCGATTACACTCTTCAATGGTTTGTTTATACATTTAATGCAACCATAGACATTATTATTGGGTCATTGGCGGATAAATTTATAATTAATCAGTGTACTTGTTTAAGTATTTACGTGCTTAAGTAATATTTAGCGAACCTTAAGTAATTCAATTTATTAGATGTACTTTTTTTTGCTGGATTGAATTGGCTCCTGAAACACATGGCTTATCCCTAGTTCAGGAGCCAAGGCAAGACATGATTGTGCAAATGAGTGTTACAATAAAGAATTTATTTTAATTATTTGTTTGTATTAGAAATACTTATGTGATAAATGTTTTATAATAAAAAGAAAGAAAATACAAATGCAATAGAAATAAGGCGGGAACAAGGAAAGAGACATAAATAAATCAGTAGTTATTGCTTAACTAAAACTTTTATATTGGATTGGGACGATCAAATTTGTACCTTTTTATTACTATGAACTTTTCTTATTATGACCTTCTTTAGAGCTTATTTGAATTTTGTACAAATTATCAGATCAAAATGTCTTGTTACCAGTATTAGCGGTACTGGTTGTCCTTAATGCCATAGAGAACCATAACGTCGGTTTATATTTTTAAATTCTGACATTATAGTAATATAAATCTTTAAAAAGAAACACTTTGATTCTGTTATTTATTTTATTCTTGACCTAATTATTAATTGATTGATACAATTTAGATAATAAACATATCAAGTGAGGCCTACGTAAAATAAAAAATAAAAAAAATGAGAAAGGATTCATTAGTATGCGTAGGTCAAGGTCTGTTTTAATTCCGCTTTGACAGCTAAGCACTGAGTTGAGTTTATGTAAATATCGTAGTGAGCATATGCAAATAGTTTTTACAAACGACCCGTCGTGTCGGGTTCGCGACCGCGTGGGAAAGACCGGACATTGGCAAAAATGTCCTATTGAACGTTATTGTATGCGACATCATTGTTGTTATCGCACGTTTATCTTCAAAGGCTGCTGTATGTTTGATGTAGATTACGTTACTGTTACGATTACAATATTAACTTAGCTAACAACACAAGTGTAAAACATTTACTTTTTAATCTTTGATACGATAAAGGATAGTTTACGTCTGTGACCCAGATGGGTAGACGGTGATTAGGAATTTTTATTTAGTAATTCTTCGGTAATAGCTTATTCCACATTTAAGCAACCCACATCTAAGAAGCCCTGTCTTATGTTTTAGTTGAGACACTAAAATATACATAAACTGAGACATTAAGTAATACCTAAGGGATTTCTTTGAGTAGGTTTAATATTATAAATATACATACAATATGCAAGATTTTAGTCAAAACGCGGTATTAAATTTTAAGATCCAGTATCCATTTTGGGGTACCTTAATCATATTACTGAAGTTGTTTTAAACCAAACTCTAAGGATAGTTGAGAAAATAAAAAGATTATGAACTCTGTCTAGAATTTATAACAGATGACGTCACCTAAGTAAAACATTACGGAACTTTACTTTTAAGATAATATGACGTCGGATGATTAATAACATTTACTTATTATAAATTCTCCTTACAGCGGAAAATGCTTGATATATGTTTATTAAGTAAACACTAAAGAAGCTGTCACTAAAATATCCTTAGTATAAATAAAATATAACACGGCTAAGACCCACTTGAGATATAGTAATACAAGTCCAACTAAGAAAATAGTCGGTACTGAAACCGACTAATTAGTCAGTTCCAGTACCGACTAATTTCGAACCCTAACCGAGAACTAAATCCCTATTTAATTAGTCTGTTAAAGCTATTAAGTGTGTAAACTGCCCAGACTTAATAAGGCTAGAGAGATTACGATGAATATTGAATGCAAACTGACCTGTACGATAGAGCCGACTAGGAGACCGAAGCAGAGCGCAATGCTGGTGACCTTAGGAGCGTTGGATTCAGAGATGGCGATGCATGATGCGACGCCGATTGAGGTAAGCAGGAACGTGCCTACCAGCTCGGCTACCACCTGCCTCCAGATCTGCTTGTTCTCTGTGATGTCCGATACTCCGATGATAGAGGTCGTTCCTGTGCAAAGCAAATTAATGTATGTAATTAATTCATAATTTAAATAACCATTCTTTAAATATGTTTATTTTTATCGATTAATATTTTAGCCAAAAAAACAAAATTTTTGGAAGTAAGGCGTCGTCCTACTGAGCGGCAAAAAACAACAGGTTGACGAAAATTGGACGATAAAGAAAAGAGGTCTAAGTAGATTGTCGTACACTATTTTCTTAATGTAGATATAAATAAAAAACAAGTAAGGCTCGTGTAACTTGTATTTTGACATATACTTTACCTAGTCATAGCAATATTATATGTTTGTTGTTTTTTAAATTAAAAACATGGAATGATATGGAAAGTTAAGGAGTATTTATTCATTTATTTAATTTCAATAAAACATGTGACGTAGATAACAAGTTGAACAATTATAACAACAATAAAACAATAATATTATAACATAATCACTGTTTTATATTTAAACCCATAATTAAACAAAGAATAACGAAATATTAACTGCTTAGTAAAAAAGAGGAAGGGATTGTCAATTAATTGTAGCTTATAATCAATGTTTACCTTGAAGAGGAATTTACGAGCACATGGGATTTGGTGACCTCTGAATGCACTTAGCCCGAACTTCTTAAGTAGAAGATCGTAATTATACTTAGGCTGTCAACAAAGAGCTTTTTGTACTTTAGCACGGTTTTCAATGTTTACTTATTTCTTTTTAAAATTTGTAAAATGTTACAATGCACTAGTATATGCGACCGCGGGAGGTTTTGTGATATTTAAACCAATTTTAACAGACATGTACTTCTCTCTAGAACAAAAAAGCTATGAACGTATAGTAATTTAAAAATGCCAAAATTCAATGTCGTGACGCATATTTTGTGTTTCAGAAAATAATATAATATTACTTTAAATTACCACAATATATTAAATTTAAAAAAAACACTGCTTTAATTAAATAACCACAACAGCATTAATCAATCAAAAAACAAAATGATACTATTAAATAATTCTGTAAACAATATAAGTACCGCTAAATTGACCCATGCGTGATTTATAATATTAAAACTCTAGCCGCATAATAATATAAATAAGTAACGAAATATTAACGTAAATGCAAAAACCCACAAATGACTCACGTAATTGCATTATTGTAATTGCATTTTTTTTGTATTTTCAATCTTTAATTTAATGTTGAATTCCATGACGTAGATACGTAGTAATTAATTTAACACGATTTTTTTTCAAACTTACAACAAACACACCTATTAAATAAAAAAGAAATTGATTATCGCACTAATATTATAAATGGGAATAATTGCATGACTGGATGGATGTTTGTTCGGAGGTATCTCCAGGAAGGCTGCATTTATCTCGCTGAAATTTGGCATAGACGTCACATAGTCTGGAAGAACACATAGACTCCTAATTAAGTTTTTATAAATTCCTTAATTAATTAAGACGCGGACGGAGTCGCGAGCGACAGCTAGTGACATAAAGTTTATATTCAGAGGTGTCGAGTCAATATTATAGCTCTCAAAGGCCTTTATTATTATATTTTTTTTTATAAAAATATTAGCAGATTTTTTTTGTCAATTTACTAATATTTCTTTCAACCATTCCAACTAAGCTGTATGCTTGTACTAAGGATATGGTTTACGACAATAGTCGAATGGTGGGATTCGAAACCCCGACCTCGTGGTCGGAAATCCGTACCCTTAACCATTAGGCTATTGACGCTTCAATTATTGCGCCGATCATTCAGTGTTTAATATTATCATTAATCGAGTTGATGTTTTTGTTCCAGATTAATTACGAATGTAAACAGGCCTCTGTGCGGAGAAATGCGACGCGTGATGTGACGTCACTGTCTCTATCTTCATCTTGTTATTTATACACAAATTCTTGCAACAAACATTGCTGTTTAATAAATATTTCTTTGTTCGAAATATAATTAATTTGACTTAACTATACTTGAAATATTAAAAAAAAAACTAGCTGATGCCCGCGACACCGTCCGCGTGGTATAAAAAAATGAACGTCCTGAGTATGCTACATATGTATGCCAAATTTCATTAAGAGAGATACCTTCAAACAAACATCTATCCTTCTATGTATAATAAATCTTCACATTTATAATATTAGTAACGTACAATATACTTAATGACACCTATTTAGATTTATTCGAGTCTACCGCAAGTATTTATTTGATTCCGGCATTATGTAACAAAATATCTTTTAAATGATCGCAATTAAAAACAGATTAACATCATACGAAACAAACATTTACCACAATTTGAAAATTATATAACATTAATATAAAAAACTAAATGGTCTTTGTCTAATTTACTAGTAGTCGCCCGCGACTCTTTCCTCGCGGAATTAAAAAAAAAAACCTATGCCAAATTTCAGCGAGATCTATGCAACTGTTCTAGAGATAACTTCTAACAAACATCCTCCAACATAAGATAAAATAAAACATTATACGTTATCGAACAAAAACTCACGTAAGAATTTTCCATTTAAACTCTAAATTCTATTTTTAATCGAGATCCTATTTTTAAACCCCGTCCTGCAAGTAATGGGTTCAACATTTATTTTATAGCACATTCTTTAGTGTAGCTAGAACTAACCACAAATAATCCAGTTTTAGAACCTAAGGGTAGTGTTTGTCGTATTTATAGATCTAGTAAAACATAAGAATGTTTCTTATAAACAACGTGCAAATAAGACTAATATTTTGAATATAGAACGACTTCATTTTAAACATTTTGATTGTTTTTTTTTTGCTGGCCAGTAAAAAAAATATAATTGTTCTAATTTCAAACTTACTCTTCTGCACCTCATCCATGGCGTAATCCGTTTTCATTTTCAATAACGTAAGCACACTTTACGGTTAAGATAAAAAGATTGGCGTGAAGCACACCAGATATTTAACTGATATCCGCGAAAGTACAATTTGTTACAATTAAATTCCGATAGCGCGTCGTGTGCGAGTTCGTTAGTCGTTGGTTGCGTGCGACACCACCTTTCTGTCTCGGCACATACACCTGAATGCGAGATTTTGTGCTTGATGGGGATGACAGGTAGAGCTCGAGAGTGCACCGGACGTATTCTCGACGTGTTTCGGCCGCGGCGTGTTTACAAATCACCCGCCAATTTGATATTCATTCGACGACGACGCCCGCAGTTGTTCGGAATTCGCTAAGTACCTTGTAGTTGAATATAAATAAGTTACAAGCCTATTGTTGTATAGCGCCTTTGGATTAAAACATTTTCAACTATATGAGTGGTATGATAGTTATATACAATGTTTTATGTTTTTACATTCTTCCCTACATATTATAAGTTTCTGAAAGTACGTTTAAGTTAAATACAATGCTATTAGAATTTCTGGTATAGTAAATTACAATCAACCCGTATGATTGTATTCGGAGCATACAATTGTATTGTAAAATCCCATATTTAAATACGCAAAGGACGCGTATGTTTAAAAAATTCGATGCTCGTTTATAAAATAGAGCGTCATTTGTTATTCAAATTCCGTTATTGTTTGAACATCTGTTCTAATTCAGAGACAATATAAAATTGATGAAAGACTTATTAAAACTCAATTTCATTATTATTATTACTAACATTTTTCACAGGATATAAAAAGAAGAAGTGAGGAGTGGTGTGTCAGCACTGACTCAAATGGAGGTCCGTCTCTGGCTACTCCACCGGGTTAAAGGCGTGAGTTCTGTTGTTTACACTTTTAGGAACCAAATCTTGTAATAATTTTCTGTTATTTCATACCGGACAATTTTCAATTTCATTACAAATAGTAATATTTTGAATCGAATAACTTTACGTATATATATTTTATCCCTAAAGATCCGGAAAGAGATATACAAAAATATGGTATTGATTTATTTCAGGGTGAAGTTGTCATTATTATTCCAATGTATGACATTCAAGGATTGTTTTTTAAAACAATGGGAGGTAATTTTATTGAATGAGCATGTTCTTGATGCGTGTCAAATTTATGTAATTTTATAAAAAAAAATCTCCCGTCACAATGATAGTTACCATACTCCAAAACGGCTTGAACTTGAACTTTTATATGCATATTTAGTAGGTCTGAAAATCGGCAACTATCACAGTGACTACTCAGTCACAAAAAGGACCTATTCGTAGGTGTAAAATCGTATACAAAGTTACTTTTCTTTAACATACTTATGAACCGTAAAGAATCGGTAGTATATTGATAAGAGTAACTCCGCTCTATTTGCCACTCTACCGCTAGTAGTAAGAAAATATTGTGTTTTCTTGACACACTTTTATTTATCTGTGTGATACCATCACGCTAAGTAATATGCAATTATTTAATCAGGCATTGAATAAAAATTGTTGAATAAAAGCGCGCGTAAAAACGTTATCATGGAGGTCATAAAGAAACAATTAGAGAAGATTACAATTTGAAATTAAATTGTAAAACTCCTAAGTTAATTCCGGATTCCGACAAATTGTCATGAGTCGTGTACGCCAGGGATGCATTTATAAATATTTAATATCATGAGAACATCCTGTTCGAATTGCCGTCGTTTTGTTATAAAAAAACATAAGTTATTGCGTAGAAAATAACTTAATATTATTTATTACTGTGTTCTGCTGCTCTTATGTCCTTTATCAATATCAAACTTTAACCGCGGCGATTTGAAAAATGACCAAGAAAATAAATTAATTTATTTAACTCTTTTGTAGAAAAGAAAAGAAATTAATGTTCTATTTTCAAATACAACATTTGATCTATTGTTGCTACTAAAATTAATGGCAGAAAATATTCTCCAATAATGTAGCAACAACTAGTTTATTATAAATATAATATTAAAAACAATACTGTGGACATCTTCCTTGAACTTTTCTCATGAAGACATCGCAGCAAACCGACACGGCGTCTGTATAAAATCCGTAACAATCTCACGTACGTACAATAATAAAAACAACATGACACGTTATTGATCATAGCAAACCTCACATATTTATAAATAATCGCACGTTACAAAAACATTATTCATACGTCTTTAAGTGATGAGAACCGATTAAGTTGTAATTTATACTATAGTTATGAATCCAACTAGATAATTTTAATGTGTTTCGGTAAAAAAATATGCCGATAATGTGATCTTCTTGAAGCCAATGGTGATGGAAAACACCGTGACGCATCCTGCACATATTTGTTTTAATTATAAGTTGACAAACGAGTAAGCGGTTACTTGAATTCGTTCAAATAGCGAAGCGAACGCTGTCCATAAATATTTGCAGATGCGTTGCTTACTTTAATCAACATAGGTGGAACGCATAGGAAGTAGAAACATCCTCTTCCTGTGAAGAAAAGATGTGTGTAAAGACTATCAACCCGCATTGCGTCAATGTGGTTGACCAAGGCCGAGTTACTACTAGCATAGTCTAGGCTCGATCTCCTCGGTGATGTATGAACTGACGGCGATAAGTCAAT
This sequence comes from Papilio xuthus, assembly GCF_000836235.2. Taxonomy (NCBI): domain Eukaryota; kingdom Metazoa; phylum Arthropoda; class Insecta; order Lepidoptera; family Papilionidae; genus Papilio; species Papilio xuthus. The sequence continues at coordinate 5,462,029 of NW_013530969.1, forward strand.
TGTGAAATTATTATTGTAATCTGTAGTCTGAAATGCGAATATATAAAACATTTATTTAATTTTATTGGCAATTGTGTTTTAAAACTCTGATGAGACAGCCATTGAGATACTGCCAAATACATTTGGTTTTTACCATTCTATGTAAAAATTCGGCTAATGATTATGGCAGTAAATTGGGCAGTATCATATATCAGGCTTTTAGAAGCTTAACGATAACGTCGATGTGTTACATTTGTTTTGCAATAACTGATAAAAAAGACAACTTGCAACTAACGCAAAAAACCTAATTTCCTACAGAAATTCTTTTTATTTTATTATACCAACTAGCTGTCACCTGCAACTCCGTCGGCGCCGAATTGAAAAAAAAAACGATTGGTCGCATCGTAATGTTATATAGCCTAAAGCCTTCCTCTATAAATGGACTATGCAACAAAAAAATAATTTTTATTAACAGTAAATTAGCGCGTTTAAAAAAAACAAACTCTTCGCTTTATAATATTAGTATAGAGTATTACTAGGGCCAGTTACTTAAAATATCTTTTAATCTTTTCTCTAACACCTAACTATATATAAAACAATAGATTTGGCAGGAGCGCAATACAGCGACAGCGGTCATTCAACTCATTGCAATAAAGGAGAGAGTTTTTACTTTCATTATTTCACACTGTTACCTATCAAAACACCACTAATTTAAAGTAGTCTTTTCTTCTCAGAACTCACATAGAAGTGAAATTACTTTAAAATAATCAGCATTATAAAATCCAATTTAAAAGATAATCAAGATCTGATAATGTTTTCAAACGAATTTTCTATTAAATAATTATATATAGTTAGTAACCAAGAAACCTTTTGATTTAAACGTGAGAATATTATAATTATTAATTCAATAGTAATTTCCTTAATAATTATATAACGATGCATAAAAAAAAACATTATAAATTATAACATTAAATTACTTACTTACTTACTTACTCCGCTGGCGCATCGACCCAAAGTGGGTCTTGGCCTCCGACACAAGAGATCGCCAAAGTCGCCTGTCTTGCGCCTTCTCCTGCCAGTCCATCGCTTGTAGCTCCCGCAGATCCAGCTCTACGGCGTCTCGCCAGCGGTACCTGGGCCGACCGATGGGTCGGCGGCCAATCGGGGTCCCGAGGTATGCTGCTTTGGCCTTTCGATCTTCCCCCATCCTCATGAGGTGGCCCAGCCATCGGAGTCTTTGAGCTTTTGCTTCTCCGATGATATTCGGCTCACCCACCAGCGTCTCAATTTCCGCGTTGTAGCGGGTTCTCCAGCTGCCGTCTTCTCTTAGTGTTGGGCCCAGGATCTTGCGCATGATTTTTCTTTCCGCCACCAGAAGCTTTTCCTCCTCTTTAAGGGTCAGTGTCCAGGTTTCGCAGCCGTATAGCAAGATCGGTCTTATCACCGTTTTGTATATCCGTATCTTGGTTCTTCTGCTCAGTAGCTTCGACACTAACACTTGGTGCAGAGCGGCACTACAACGGGGGGCGTTGTGAATCCGGATGTTAATTTCCTCTTCTCGTGTATTGGTGTCCGTTATAGTGCATCCCAGGTACTTGAACTTGGCGGTCCCTTTGAACAGAATATCGCCAACGCGCAAATCTTCACGCTCTTTTCTTGTGTTATTGTAGCGTTTCATGTGGAGATATTCCGTTTTATCATGGTTAAGTTTGAGCCCAACCCTAGAGGCTTCGGAGATCAGAGCTCGAACCGCGCACTGCACTTCTACTTTACTCTCACCCAGAAGAGCTATGTCATCGGCATATCCGATCACCCTATGTTGTCCATTTAGCCGTATCCCGGTGTCCAATGCCAGCAATTTTCTTATGACATGCTCCAGGGCTATGTTGAACAACATCGGGGACAGCGCATCTCCTTGCTTTAACCCGGTAACTACCTCAAACTCCTCGGTGACTTCGCCTCCAACCCTAATGCGCATTTTGCTCTCTTGGGTAGCCATCTTGATCATATTGATCAGTTTTTGTGGGATTCCGAAGTTGTTGAGTATGGCGTATAGTGACCCCCTATCTACACTGTCGTAGGCCTTGCTAAAGTCTACGAACAGTGCGTGAATGCTTTGTGCGTACTCCCATTTCTTCTCCATAAGCTGCTTCAGGAGAAATATTTGGTCCACCGTGCTACGATTTCGTCGGAACCCACACTGATAATCCCCGATGATTTGTTCCGCGTAGGGCTCTAGTCTATTCAGCAGCACGTAAGATAGTACCTTGTACGCTGTCGGGAGCAAAGCGATTCCTCGATAATTTGAGCACGTCTTCTTGCATCCTTTTTTATGGATAGGGACGATGATACCCACTTTCCACTCTCGCGGCAGTTGTTCTGCAGACCATATCTTACACAGCAGCTCATATAGTATGCACTGGGTGGCGACTCCCCCGTACTTCCATATTTCGGCATGTAAACTGTCTATGCCAGGAGCTTTGTCGTTTTTCAGCCTCATTATCGCCTTTTTGACTTCTTCAAACGATAACGGCGCTACATCTGTATGTGTGTTTGCCTCACCGTTTAAATTTACAGTCCGCTCTGGCTCTGGACAATTCAATAAACCCTGAAAGTATGACCGCCACATCTCTTTGAGGTGTTCTTCGTCTGTCACAAGATTGCCTACCTCGTCGATAAGAATTTGTGCGGTAGGTTGATATCCTTTTTTGACAGCCCGGATCTCCTGGTAGAACTTGTGTGACTCATTGGCTCTTATCAGGGTTTCCATCTCTTTTATCCTATTTTCTAGATGTATCCTTTTGGCTTGCCGTATTACTCTTTTCGCTTGCCGTCTAAAATCGTTATATAGCTGGTTCTGCCGCGGGTCTTGTTCTGCGAGAATACGAAGTCTCCTCCTATCTTCCACTATTTTTTCGCAGTCTTCTGTCCACCACTTCTTCTTTTTTCTTTTCCTTCTGCCTATTGTCTGTAGGCCCACTTGCTTGGCTGTGTCTTTAACATTCTTCCAAAGGTCTTCTATGTCCATTTCGTCCACCTTCAGTTCGCTAAATTTGTTGCTGGTCTCTATTTGGAATTGGGTGCCTATAGCTGGGTCCTTAAGTTTCTCCACGTCTAATAGGTCTTCTTTGTCTACTTTGGCCCTTTTCTTTGTATTTATTTTTGGTTTTATTTTGACCACTTGCAGGTAGTGGTCACTATCGCAGTCTGCTCCCCTGTAACTTCTGACGTCCTGTATGATGCTCTTGTGTCTGTCATCGATGAGGACGTGGTCTATCTGATTGACGGTCATACCGTCAGGGGACTTCCACGTGCCCTTATAGATTTCCTTATGGGGGAACATGGTGCTCTTGATTACTAACGATTTCGACGTTGCAAATGTGATCAACCTTAGACCATTATCATTAGACGTATTGTGTTTGCTATGGCGACCAATAGTAGGCACAAAAGCCTCCTCCCTCCCAATTTGCGCATTAAAGTCACCAATTAGAATTTTGACATCGTATCTGTTTGCTTGGTCGTATAAGGCTTCTAGATCTTCGTAGAAGCTGTCTTTGGCAGCCTCACTAGATTAAGATGAACATAATTTACGCGTACTGTGTACTATAGCTTTTTTACCCTCTGAATATTATTAATTGTATATTTCCGTATTATAATTATTTAGACTGGTCGCTTGGTAGCTTTCCTACGACGGGATATTCCCATGTTCTTGTATGTGACTAACACGGTATCGAATTGCAATCAATCCTAGGTATATAACAATTTCCAAGAGTTCGAATTCGAAAGTAAAATATTTACAACGTAACCTAACCGTACAATTTCACTGCAGTGACAAATTTATTATTACATATTATATTCTCTTTCATTCTCTTTAACAAAAGAGAGACTACAATATATATTAAAATAAGTTTATTGCAGTGGAATTCTAAGCGTAGTCTGACAAACCTTGACATTGGTGTAAGTTCGAGGTCAAACAACGACAATGTTACCCACGGCCAATTCGCACGAATTGTTAACAATTACTTGCAAACAAGTACGACCTTTGATATGCTTTAATTTATTAATATTACTTGTATATCACGTATTTGCAAACAGATTAGAACAAATGATTGTGCATTATATATGCACACTCATTTGTTTAGGTATTCATGTGTTATCATTAATAAATTGTATGAAGATATCGAACAATCTTTTAAAAGCTTTTTTTTAATGAAATCCTTTAAATATCTAAAAATTCAAATTTTAAAATTGTTATATAGATATGATTATAAAGAACTAGCTAGCAATTGCGTCCGAGTGGAATTAAAAAAAAAAAGTAGTCTATGTATTCTTACAGGTTATGTTCTATATCTATGCCGAATTTCGGATCCATGCATACTTTCTGAAGATGCCTTTTAGCAAACAAAGATCCATTCATACATTAATATTAGAAAGATGTAGTTGGAAAGAGAATATCGTTAATTCATAAACGCTTTCGATCAAATATGAAACTTTAGAGAATAGCCAAGTAAATAATAAAATAGAAATTGTGGTAAACTTAATTATATTTAAATAGATATAAAAATAGAACAATGCTTTATAATATTGAGATAAATTGAAACGTTTATTAATGTAGTTAAAATAGACGATTTCTCTTATAAAAACTACTGAACGTGGAAAGTGTGACGAAATATGAAATGCTGATTGTAATTGGATACTAGATGCTACGTTATATAGTTATTTCTTTTAACTTTAAAAACACAAAAACAACGAGAAACTCTACTTTTTAGCATCTATGAAATAACAACTGAATTTTCTTACTTCCGGAATTAGATCTTTCTAGATTATTAGATGCCCATAATCACATATAACATAGCATCATAAATGTAAGCACGCACTTGTCTTTAACGTATTAACAATATATTGAATTTAAGGTATAAAATAATAAATAAATAATATTTAAGTTGGCTATAAACATTGTATATCAAAAAATTTAAACATATTCTTGAAAAAAGGCAAAAAAATATTTTCATAATTCAGAACTAAACTTTGGACCCACGAATTAACGAGTCAGCAATACATCATCATCATCAGCTTCCTATACGTACCCGCCGAGGGGCTCGGAGCCTCCCCTAAGTTAGGGGTGACTAGGCCATAGTCAACCACGCTGGCCAAGTGCGGGTTGGTGGACTTCATACATATCTTTGAATTTCTTCTCAGATATATGCACGTTGCATCATGATGTTTTCCTTCACCGTTAGAACGTCGGATAAATGTACATATGTAAATCGAAAATCGAAAAACATATTGTTACATGGCGGGATTCGAACCCAGGACCTGCAGATTACAAGTCAAGTGCTGAAACCACTGAGCCACCGACGCTCTACATACTCAGCAATACATACTCCACAATAACTAATAATGCTCTGCTTATTCAATAAACGCTGTTAAATGTAAATAAAGTTGACATCATTTTTCATTTATTCGCAAACTAAAATTGTCCACATTACATCGAACGTTTTCAGGCGTAAACGCTCCGTCACATTTCATAACCACACAAGTAAACAGACGACGGAAAATTATCGTTGACCATGACAATGGCGGCTTCGGACGTGATAAACTGTTAAATTAATAGGCAGACAACAATATAAGCTACTGTAATTGCCCGCCATTTTACAATCTTGATACTAGTTAATCTTACGTTAAAGGAAAATGAGACCTCTGTTAATTCTATCCTAATTACTGTGTTGTGGCCAGCGACTCCATCTGCTGGGTATTAAAAAAAAACTTAATTAGCCTATGTTTTCTTTCAGGCTATGTTCCTCATCTGTTTTAAATTTAATTAAGATCTATTGAGCGGTTTCGGTGATACCTATAATACAATCAAACATTCATCCATCAAAGCGTCAATAGGCTAATGGTTAAGGGTACGGATTTCCGATCACGAGGTCGGGAGTTCGAATCCTGCCATTCGACTATTGTCGTAAACCATATTCTAGGACAAGCCTAGAGCTTAGTTGGAATGGCAAAAGAAGTATTAGTAAAATTTACTCAAAATCTGCTAATATTTTAATACTAAAAAAATAGACTTTTGTAATCTTTATCTAATTGTTCTAATGAACGATGTTAAGCTAGGAAATGACCTATTTGCTACGTTCCTTTATACAAAAACGTTTAACATTTGTGTAGTTTTTTTCTAGTAGACTTTAAAATAAAAATTAAATTTGGACAATTACCTAAATACACAACTTTAACAAGCAGACGTAACATTTTCGATTGTATAATTGTTTTTAATAAACTAATCATAAAAGTCACATGATGCACTCAAATCGTATGTTAATAGGAGATTTGTATTCAAGATTCCGAATGTCAGTATTCTAATTCTCAACGTTCACTGTTTAATTTCTATTATGCATATTTATTATGATTTAACTTTCACTATAGTTTGGAATAATAGCCATGAACGTCGGTTTTATATTATTTTTAAATAGTAAACTTATACATTAAAATTATAACTACGAATGTTTAGATGGATGGATAGATAGTTTGTAAGTATCTCCATAACGGCTTCATAGATCTTGCTAAAATTTGGCCTAGATGTAGTCTGGGAAAATACATAAGTTAATAATTAAGTGTTTTTTAATTCCGCGCAGACGCAGTCGTGGGCGATAGCTAGTATTAACATAGAAAAATACTCGTAACTTATGTACTACCGCACCTATATACTAAGAGAGTTCCTTAATGTTATTTTAGTAAGAGAAATCAACAAGAAACCGCTTGTTTAATCATTAAACGTCTCTGTGGGAGTAAGATTGTTATTATATGTAAATTAAAAACTATGATTTACAACTAACGAATAGTACAATAATGTTATTTTATGATTTTACAGATAAAGAATTAAATTTGCTTCCCACTTAGAATAGAATATCTAGTAGATATAGTACTACCGTACTAGAGCAAATCGCCATAACTATAATAATAAGTTAATATGTATTTTGCCATGACACGTTTTCACTTAATAGCATTGTGAGCGTTAAATGGCATCAACATGGGTAGGGAATAAATGTCTTCCACTGTACACTTTGTCCCTGACAATGAACGCAGCTCACGTTTCCCGATCACCTACTAAACATTCAAATTAAATTACAAATACCTAATATACACTTACGTACAAATCCGCGTCTTCACGACATTACGCAAAATGTAACTAAAAAAGATTTAATTTACACATTACAGATTTTTTTTATTAACGAGAATATGAAAATGTGCATGTCACATAGATCAGTCTTGTCCAACCGTCTATAAAAGCATAATTTAAATAATTCTTGATAACCGCATATGTAACTTCTAACTAATACTCGTATTATAAATGCGAATGTTTAGATGCACGGATGGATGTTTGTTTGAAGGTATATCTCGAAAACGGCTGCATGGATCTCGCTGAAATTTAGCACAGATGTATAAAATAGCCTAAAAGAACACATAGGCTACTAATTAAATTGTTTTTTTAATTCTGCACGGACGGATTCGTGGGTGACAGCTAGTTCTAAAATAATTAAGTACAAAGTCCATACAACGTTACTTGAACCGTCAAAACATCCCGGAAGATATTAAATAATCTCATTTAGTTTTATTATTCTCATATGAAAAGATTTAAAGGAGGAAACAGTTTGCTTTTCCATCTCATTTCGTATTTCCAACATAAGCCTTCACGGTTATCCGCGGCAGGCCGTATCAAATGCGACATTATGCAACCTTGAAGCACATATTCGTTGCGGTAGTCACATGGGATGAAACTCTACGTATTTATTTTTAAATAATTATTAATTTAACAAAGATTCCAATCAGTACTCTCATACTGTCTTCTTTTCTACCTCTTTTTAGGGTTCCGTACCTCGAAAAGAAAATAACCCTTAAAAATCACTTTGTTGTCCGTCTGTGTATCTGTCTGTCAAAACCCTTTTTCTCAGGAACGCTGGCTTTTTTTTTATTGCTATTCGCCAAAAAAAGCACCAATGCAAAGATGGAATAACCGATGAAATGATGGACGATTAAATTATTTGCATGACCGTCGACTGCACGATGTAATGAGAGGTCAAGACAGGAATGATAAAGCAATTTAGGGTCCAGAGATATATTTTTAAAAAAGAAAAACATGCTAATAGCATTCACAATGTCTGAATTTATAAGAACGTTAGAGTTTATTTTATTCCGCTACCACTCTTGTGATATGGAACGACTCAATAGCTAATCTGTCTTAGAACAATATCAGTAGACATTGCATGCACGCGGCATACAAATAACATCGTTTGTCTCCGGTACTATTGTTATACTAACTACTAACATTCCATACGGGGATGTACATCATTTCTTATTGTTCAGTTAAAATATCATAGGGATTCTACTTTATTAGCTGACTTCAAAAAGGAGGAGGATATCAATTCGTCTGTATGTTTTATTTCTATGTGTATTACCGCTTAACTCCGCCTCTGGTGTTTCGATTTTGATTTTTTTTATATATTAAGATATACTTCGATGTAAGAAATTACCCTTAAATTGTTTTAACTACAAAAAATTACTTAAAGGATCGCTACTTGACACTATTTATTTACCCTTAAACAAATTACATTTTGTTTGGAATAATTCTCCACAGTCTAATGTTGGACATGCTATGTATTTATATAATTAACCTAAAATAACTTTTCCTCCAAATTCTTTACAAGATGACAGTTTAGATGTCGACATATAACTTGAATGGAAATAAATATTTACTACATGCAAAAAAAAAAACTAGAATGGTTAGTTTATATTAAGATATTATTGTTGTTTTGGCCTTCTTTGTTTTCGTAGAATTTTTATTATTCCAAGTAATTTGATACGAGGATTGGCAAAAATTACGTTTGTAACGTCTGTGACATTGTGCCCTCCATATATTTTTCTTAGAAGACATGTGTTTCAAAATAAAAGCATGAAATATAACCACGGGAAATCAACAATAACAAAAACAGGTATACCTTAATGTCTTTAAAAATAAGGTTGAAATTTCCTTATTCATATGTAAATGATATTGTGGTTTATTCATTTCTTTCGCCGATCTCAGTTAGCGATTAGTCTTGGCACGAAGCACTGGCTACGTAGTAAGAAGCTGGTCTAAGTCAGACGTAAAGCCAAGAAATACGAAATGCTAGCGCCTCAAGGAAATTGATAAACAATATTGAACCTGCCAAACCTAAACAAATCATTGAAGTTAATGATCTTTATTCTTAGTAAAATTTTGGCTCAACTTGAAAGCAGATGTTCTAAGGTCAACGAACTTTTCTTTAAAGTAGTTAATAAACAAAAAAAAATAGTTAATTTATTTATTTCTGTTTAGTTCTGAACCATCTCTCAGCATAAATTTAGTTGGAATATTTGAGAAGAATCGTACAAAAATTAAAAAGAACAGAATCTACCATACGATTTTATTCTTTAAAAAAAAGGATGCATATAAATTGAATGCCTTAGCATCAATTGCAGTACCTACAACGCAATTGAATGGTTTGTGCGGGCGCGTGGGAGATTCCACTCCGCCCGGACCTTCCTCTGGCTATTTCGGGACCAGACGAGTTAACCGACAATTTCGCTGATTGACCAGAATTATGGTAGGAAGTGTCTGAACGAAAATAGTAATTGAACTAAATGAATGATTGGCATTTTCAAGTACATTTGGCAGACGAAGTAACCTGTATTTAATTGTTAGTCTTCGAGATATAATAGAGATCGCTAATGGACTGCAAAATCTTAACATTATAAATACGAATGTTTGTGTGGATGGATGGAAATTAGAAGTTATCTTCAGAACGGCTCAACGAATATAGCTGAAATTTGGCATATATGAAGAACATAGCCTGAAGGCACACATATGCCGCTAATTAAGTTTTTTTTTTAATTCTGCGCAGTCGGTGCCACGTATGACAGCTAGTATGTCTATAAGATCAGGATATAATTCTAAGAGCTAAGCAAACCTAATTCACTGATCAGTCTGACTAAGTCTAGAAATGCATCTGTTACAAGCACACCTACTATTAATATAATAATATATATTTTTCTAACGTAATATACTTCACATCTCGGGGAAAGGGAATACTTTCACACATCAGATCGATTGTTTTCCTTTCACCTTAATATTTATTATATCTAATATCAACTAACGCCCTCTCTCTTACCAAAGTAGCACTATCGTGTTTGCTCTTATAGTTATGTAAGCATAATTATGCATTGTTCAAATCTCTTTACTAGTAGAGGTAATAATTTTAAGATATTATGATACATTTCTTTTAATCTATATTAATATATTCAAGGGTGTTATGAAGCAAAGAAGGCTCGGTTTCATAGACATTAGTGAATATGAAATTATAGTTAAGAAATTCCAGCGTCACATTTCACGCGTTCCTGAGAAACAGGGTCTTGACAGGCAGACAGATGGACAACAAAGTAATCCTATAAAAGTTCAGTTTTTTTCCACTCGAGGTACGTAACCCTAAAAATTGATAGTTTAAGAATACAATAACGCACTGTCTAATTAAGTACATTACTCTTTCATTCGACTAATGAAAACATTGCCTAGTTATAGTCGTGTAAAAAAGAGAACCACAATAGTATATAATAACGAACGATGAACCTGTCTTTTACCTGTCTAACATAGTACATAACTTTTATAAATGGTTATGTAAAACAAACACGTTACTTTAAATTCAATCTACTCGCTGCATATTACGCTGCACGGTCAAAACGTTATTGTATTAATGACGTCCGTGTTCTGATAAAAAAAAAGTCATAATAAAACTTGCGCCTCACTACAAGCTATAAAGAAAATATAATTAACAATTATAGCTAAGATATAAGATTGCTAAACCATAGACAGTAAAAACTTATTAATGCTCAGTTGAACCATTTATTATATTATGAACAAAAAAAGAACCAAAATCATATATTTTAATTATAAGTGCTCATTATTTTTTTTACTTCAATTAAACAAAAAGCTACCTCTGTGGATGACTTATGGAAAACAATTACAAAAATCAAATATCCATTATCGCTTCGCTAAGCTGAAATTACGCAGTGTAGTTCTGCCTTTACGTTGTTGGGTCTTTATTACTATTTTTATTGCGTCGTGGACGAGTTCAGAATGCAGATTTGTAAGTTAAGTCGTACTTAGAATAAGACGTATTACGGTAATGTGGACTCGTGTTTTACCAAACGATCTCCTTATAAAATCATTTTGATAGTAAACATCTACGCAAATAAGTTACGACTTGTAAGTTGTAAATAGAACTTGCAGTGTATACTAAGTTGAAATTAAATGCAATATTTTTTGTAACGTATATAATACTTTAGTTAGAGGATTAACTTTATCTTGCATATCTAAAATATTTAAGTTGCACAATAAATAAACATAGACAAATAAACTTCCAATCGAAAGTTCTGGAAGTTAAGCTCAATTGATTGTTTATTGTTTTACCTTTACTTCTACGATACTCATACAAAACATAGCACATACACAAGACAATCAAATATTTACCAAACTATAAATGAGACAAAAAGCTATATAAATGTGTAATACAAAGCGCCCACGTCGTAAACATATTTATATATGTTGCTGCGATATAATATCTTTTTAGATAATGGGTCATAATTTAAACAAAACAACCCTTTAATCATATCAATAAATACAAACTGATGGATTTGTTACTCTCTGTTAAATATATTAATTAAAACACAATCGACCAGAGTATTCCTTTATACCAATAAATTTGTAAGAATAATCTGCATCTGTTATTGATTTATAATGAATAGCAGATTAGGAATAATTAAATATATATGGTAATGCCCCCATAATGAATGTCATGCGTTTTGTCAGACATTTACAAGTGCAATGTTATTGTCTATGCCTTGTCAGCTGTCATGCAGATCTTACCGCGGGGAGGCGGAGGGCGCGAAACATTGGGAGCCGCCTCGCCCTCGAGCGCGGCGTTAGCATTGCCACTCTCTACATCTGGAATCACAGTTGCCCATTATTATATTTAATGCGCAAAATTAGTTGAACTAAAGATAAAGAAAATAAATATAAGAAATAATTACAGATTTAAAAAAAATTAACAAGCGCCCTCTATCGTTTTATACACTACATTTGAACATCTCTCAATTCGGAACTAACGAAATCTAAAGTTTGCTTACTGTAATAAAAAAATAGAAGAGTTTTGGGTTTTATTACCACGTATAAAAATCGAGACAAATAAGTTGATATAATATAATATGTGCTTATATAATGTTAATTAGCAATTGTTATATAATAAATAGTAAAACCGCAGAAAATAACATCTTTACAAGAATAAACCAATCATTTCCTTTATTTATAAATATAATAATAACTCCTAACAATTGTAACAATTTAAATTACTTCCTTATAAAATCAACATGTTTATAACAGAATGTACAAGAAACAAATGAAAGACGATTTAGTATTACACATTGGTCAAAACAACAGAAGCGTTATCGAATTAAATCTTAGCCGTTTATAAAACGAGGTGTTTTTGTTCTTTTAGTTTAAACGTCTAAACTTGTATAATACAAAACTCACACTTGATATTTAACTTAACAGGAAATGCTTTTCATCTTATTGAGTACATACCCTAGCTGTAACAAATTGTAAATACCGAAACTAGTAGACGCATTTTACTACTTCCAGAATGTACTACAACTTCAAAGGAATAAGAAACACCTCAAAGAGATCCCAATGTCTTACACAGGAAGACATTAAATGTGTTGTAATTTTGTTAGTACTAGGGAAATTTTTAGCTAATATAAATATCAGTGTATGTAGGACAAAAACAACCAAAATATTTTATGCCACTCCGACTAAGACTAAGAAAAAGATTAACTAACTTTTTTCTGTCGTTAAGAAAAATTAGCCGAAACAAAGATGTAATTAATTCGAAAATCACTGCCAAAATCTTGATCTCAAACTGAAACGAAAATTAAATGATTTTAAATAGAAAAAAAAATGCATCTGAGATTACTCTAACAAAAACTTGGAAATTGAAACAAAGTTTGAAAACAACGATTAAACAGGGCAATAATTATTTTAATCTACGGGGATATCCAGTGTGTCATAACAACGTATGATTACATAAGTACCAACAAGCTAATGGTGGCCAACTACAATGGATTTCTCAGAAACAATCGACGAAATAATATTCTCTTAGATGCATAAAAACCATAGATTATAAAAAAATAGCGTCTATCAAACATCATCGTCATCAAATAACTCAATGAGAATGTTCAAATGCAAGTCAATAGAATTAAAACAAACAAAACTTAATAAAACAACCCTCAGAGGTTTATTTTTTTATTTCAATTCGAGATTTCAGTGAAGACTTATATTTAGACAAAATCAATTTCAATAAGAGGTTACTTCGTAAATTTTTTTAATAAAAAAAGCGATTACTAAGTATTTAACATTAAAAATTGTATTATATTTTAAGTATGTATAAGAATTAAGAACATCTGCTCTAAAGATTTATTTCTTGTCAATATAAACGAGATGCATATTTAAAAACATGGCAATTTTATTAATATAAATAAAGCAAAGTGGATATTAAAAACACATACCTAAAATCAGTAAGCGTATTTCTCAATTGTACGAGTGCTTGTGCCAATTGTTTTTAATTTATAATGTTTTTTAAATAACTGAAATACCCTTTAGATTATTGATTGATAAAGACGTGTTTTAAATAACAATTTCCTTCTTAAACAATTATATTATATACATATAAACTATTCTTATGATATTTTCGTATTTGTGTCTTGTCTTTGACCATCTCTTTGGTTTTTGATGTTTATCGTTAACAAAATAGGTAAGGTTATATTTGAATAACAATAGATTAGTGCATTTTTTCTGTTCTAACAATGTATTCAATCCATTTATGAGTCAAACGTTTACATTTTAATTTACGTAAACATCTAATTGAGCATGCATTGTTGGATAAACCGGGATTCGTTAGGAATACTAATTTAGATAATGTTTGTTTATTTATGGACCTATACATTATTAAAGAATTACGTCTAAGTAGTACGTCTGTTTGCTTATTTTGTGACTGCGCATATTTGTTGCATGCTTACTTTGAAAATAATGTCCCGTCAGGTAAAAATGGAATATAAAATATGCCGAATAAATAATCACATGCCACATCCCCCGTCATGCTGTGATGTTGACTATTGAACGTACCACTATTCGGTTCGTAAGGCGTAATGACATTGTCATCGACGCGAGGTAGAACGGCAATACCCGTTGTAGGTCCATCCTCGTTATTGTAAAACGTTCCGTACGTTATATTTGGTGGAACTGTGAATTAAGTATTTTTTAATAACTTTAAAAAAATATGACAAAAAATATCGAGAAATATTTTTTCATTTCTCAGGAACATTTTGTGAAATATATTAAAATTGTACTGAACAATTTATCAAAGATATTAGGGATCTTTTATAACGACGACTAACGACTTTAATAGTTTCATTTGGAGTCTACTTGAATATAATTAAACATCAAATCTAGAACAATCTGTAAGCGATTTATAACTGTTTCTATAATCTAGACAACTACGTTAATACGAATTATTATCTTCGATGACTCAGAACAGCGAACAGATACATAAAGTCAAGTCAAATTTAAGGAGAAATTAGTTAAATACATTAGTTACAAGATACCATGTACAGATAAATAAATTGATTCAATTTAACAACGTGGTAGAGCATTAGCATGCAAGGCGCGACGGGGCAATAAGTGGTGCCTGATAACGCACTGCCAATCCACTGCCTTGGAAGACAGTTACAAATCGTTTGTTTACCAACGTACTACCAATTGAAAACACATTGTTTACTCGACAGTTTGATATAGATTCCTACATCAATCACTGTATGGTGTACATTCTAATACAAATTGTATAATCAAATTAAAACATTTAAAATATAGCGTAAACTCCTTTTAACGTCACTCGATGTAACGTCGTGCACATTCTTTTAACCTCGAAAATTCGGCATTATAAACTATATTATAAACAGGTTCTATATCTTTACAACGTTGATAGATAAAGAATATCTTTAACAATAAAATTACTAGTATATTAAATTTAAAGATGACATGTTTGCTAATATTTTATTATCCATACTTGTGGTATTTTGCAATTTAAAAAAAAAATATTTTAGGTGACAAATTCGATTTGTTATCAGATAAAAGTGTATACTAATACCAGAAACGTGTTCGATTATAAATATTATATATCAATCTTTAGTTGTAAAAAAATGTTAATCGATCCGATAAATGTGATACAAATAGAGCGTGTCAAGATTATATGTTAATTACATAGTAGTTATTTCGCACATTATGTGTTAAATAGTGTGTAACGCGTTGTTGCGTGACTTCCAATTTTAAATGTCGTAGTCAAACTGTTATGACTATAGTTGTCCCTGTCTTTTTAAAGAGAAGAACAGAGATAAAAATATCGCTATTAAACCGGTGTTATGATAATGGATACTCAGTAACGCTAACTCTAATATTTGTAACAGTCAATCAACCGCACTATCTTAACTTAAGCAAATTTAAACAATTTATCTTAATTCCACTGTCACTATAGAAAAATAAACTTTTACATACACGTATATAATTAATATTTGAGCTAACTTTTTACGTGAATTTATCTTAAATTCAATTTTGTAAATAATTATCATCACTTTTTTGCCAGTTATTTAGTTTTTTTTAAATTATAATAATATTTTCATAATCATAATATTTTTTGAGACAGCAAAGACCTGATCTGTTTCCATTGTCATGTAACGATAACATAGTTTTTATAAAGACCAATGTTGACGTAACGTCAATTCTTAAGATGATATACTCGAGTTTCATTTTGATTCAAGGATAGTTTGTATAAATATATTCGCCATCGATTGTTCTCCTATCAACACTATTTTTGTTAAGAATATTATGTGTACATTATTATGACAATGAGCATTTAAAAAAACAATCTTGTTCAATCAATATCCTAATCCGTAGAAAATTTTCTAAAAACACTTTGTAATGTAAAGTATAGTAACAATTTTTTTACAATAAAACCTCGATTTGCTTCGTACGTGTAATAA
Source organism: Papilio xuthus (assembly GCF_000836235.2). NCBI lineage: Eukaryota > Metazoa > Arthropoda > Insecta > Lepidoptera > Papilionidae > Papilio > Papilio xuthus. The sequence goes on from NW_013530969.1 coordinate 5,478,163, forward strand.
TTAAATATCTACCGTTCGTAATTAGGTAACAACGCAGGACAAATTTATGTATCAAACATATTTTGTGGTATGGGAATTTTATTTATTCAATCATCATTATCAAACATTAATTTGGCAAACGAGACTTATTTTTTTAAACACAATCGTTCAATTTATCGACGCAAAGAATGGATGAAATTAGATTTTCCCGAAATAAATACACATTTTAAATGCAGACTACATTCAAATTGCACGTCAGCGTTGTAAAGTGTTTTATTTTTCAAACGTTATTTTGTACCACATGCTAAAAAGAATATATTTATAACCAGTAACATTACTAATATTAATACGATTCGAAGCATCGTTCCTTGTGCGTACCACAAAGGATTGGAACAAGTTGCCAGCCTCTGTTTTTCCGTCCAAATATGATGGGACCTTCAAAAGTAGAGTGAATAGGCACTTACTAAGCTAGCGCGTACCATCTTTCGACCAAATCTCCACTAACACCAGGTGGGATCGTGGTCAAGCGCTGGCTTATCAAACGTAAACGTAAACTTAAAAAAAATATTAAAAATGTTAATGTTTGGATGTTTGTTTAAAGTTATCTCCAAAGCGGCTGCATACATCTCAAAGAATTTTAGCATAGCCTGGAATAATACAAAGGCTACTAACCATCTTTTAAATTTCGCGCGGCCGGAGCTGCACGACAGCTAGTTAATTTACAAAAAAAATAGTTGCTTAATCTATGACACTTTAAATGCGATTTTAATTAAGAAACCATTTTTTATATACTCTTTGTAAGAAACATCTTAAATGGCGTACTATTATTTCGGGTAAATTCAAAACCTATCTGACTAACAGTCAAATTATTTGCTTCGTTTTAGCATCATTAAGATTGTTTTTATTCTTTGAACATTATTAAACTTAAGATAGCACGACGATGTATTTTATGTGTAGTGATAAGAAAACATAAAATATGTTTCATTGTTCTTTTATATCTTGTCTTACTTATATTTTGTAAACAACATAATCAATATTAACCCCATTTTTATATTGCCAGTATCTTTTCTTTGTTGTTTATTTTTATAATTATTATATGTTTAAATTACGGAAATTTTAATAATTAATCGTCCCAAAAGAGGTGTATTTTAGGAGGAAATTAAATGAAAGTTTTTAATGTCACGTCAAATAGAAGCAAAAAGATTTTGTAACCGTAAACATAGCAACATTTTTTAGCAAAAGCCCTATATAATTTAGAATATTTATAGAACTAATGATATCTACTTTAACATTACGATAACATCATAAATATATATATTTTATTTTTCGGCAATTTACGTTTAAATGAGAAGTAATTTGATAAGATACCAATCGTCATTATGTTATTGACTTTACTAAGTATGTATTAAGTAGCGATAGAGTCGGTAAAGTCAATACCTTTAAGCTTACTAATATTATACGAGTAAATTGAAATGTTTAGATGGATGGATGTTTGTTTGAAAGTATCTCCAGAACGGCTGATTTTACTGATGATACTTATAGAACATAGTCTGGAAGAACACATAAGCTACTTATTTTGTTTGTTTTTAAATCCGCGCGGACAGAGTCGCGGGCGATTACTAGTGTTGAACAAATAATTCGCTAATAATTAATCATAATAAATATTAATAGATTGGTACTTTTGCCGTTGTTGTCTGAGCACAAAACCTCTGTATAATATGTTTTACAGACATAATATGTTTCAAACGGCGATCTCCGGCTTAGAAACCCACGGTTAGTATCAATAGCGCCAATCGAACAACTAAGTATGACATAATCTAGATTTCTTACATAATTTTTGGTTTTCAGATCATGCGTTTTCGTACAGATCCCAATCAATAGCAATTCGGAGATTTTACATTCTGTTTTAGATTTGATAATAGCTATCACGCGTATTCATATTTCTTTGAAACTCCTAAGTAATCAATTCTCTATATAATTAGACTTTGAGGCAAAAAATTTAAAAACGTGGATTTAGGTAATGTTCGAAAGAGTTATTGGAATAATTTTATAAATATTAGGTACTTGTCTAATTTTTATGTAATTGTATTTTTGTACCCTGTAAATAAATCTTCATAAAAATTAAATTAAATACAAAAATAGAATAGTCGTAGTCTACCAATATATTTAAATTTCCCATTATACTAAAACAAAAATACTTGAAAACTATGTTTTCTTTCTTTTATTTTTAACTATTCCAATAAACATAAAAATAAAATAAAAATCATGCTTACTCTGTACATTTTTGGTGGCCATTGTTTACACAATCGAAAGACGAAATCGTTTGAACAGATTCAGCGGAACACGATCGAACGGAAGCTCGTAGGCGACTGCTACGTTGAAGCTACGGAACTCCCGCGCCGTTATTATTAGCCGAACTTATCAGTACACAATTATAGTATAGGCACGCGTGCGAACCGCGCAATGCTACAACTGAGAGTGACAACGATCCCGGACTGTTTTTATAAACTGGGGTTCACAAAGTGGTAAATTGTTGAACAAATAACGCTTCTTATTTGCCGAATCAGGCACATACGCTTAGTTCACTGACGGGAATAATCTCGGTGATGCTGTAATGAGGTTTTATTGAAAGATAGCAACGCTTGGGTGACGTTGATCGTGGTTAATGTGTTACGCTGCTGCGTACATCATGCTTCAAAAATATTTTGCAAATTAATAACGAAAGCTGGTACAATGTATGCGAGAAAACTTATGTTTTCAAGTCAATTATCATATAATTCAATTGTCACTTTTAGCTTTTCATTTATTATTGTTGTAATGATACTTTTTAACATGCTATAATTTTTTAAGATTTAAGACTTTATGTAATCATAGAAATAAGGATGTAAATTAATTAAACGTATCATTTACAATTTTTGAAAGCATCTTAAATTTGGTATAATAGCGTAGTCGCACCAATGGATATTCTAATTTCGAATTTTCGAAACTAGTCTTTAATTTAATAGCATTTTAGTCCATTGATAGTGACAAAAATAAGTAAACAATCTACAATCGATTATGACTTTTGGTCGTTTATATACTAAAGTTGTGATATTTTAAAAATAGAATAAATAACTGCCTGCCTAATATTTTTTTTAATATGACATATTTAAGTCAAGTTTCGGAATCCGCGCAACACTAAAGTTAAGTTTCCTGTTACATTGACGAAATATGTATTAATCCGATTGATAAGAATAAACATTAAAATTGATAAAGTAAGATAGCTAATGGATTACTTCTTCACAATACTTTCAAAAATATTATTAATATTAATAGTACGACAGATAAGATATTATTAATCACGGAGTACCTTTAATGATTGTAGAGTATGCGCACTTAAAATAGGAAATGAATATTATCTTTAAATATGAAACATGATGATATTATAACACCGACACTTAAATTAGGCGCCAACTTAATACAAGATGGTCGTCACCATATTATTATTTCCGAAACAAATGCAAAAGCATAAACTGCAGTTAACTAGAAATTAATTGTAATTTAAATTAGAATTGTGTTTAAAAATTTAATTAAAGACGAAATTACGAAGAATTGATAAAATAAATTGATATATAAAATAAAATAAATTGACGAAGAATTAATATCATAAAACAAAATAAACGTGAAAATAATAATAAAACTGAAGATAAATAGGCAGTTTGATTCGGTTATCAATATGATTATTTAAATCAGATATTAAAGAATGTAAGTTCCGATAACGATATATTTTCTATATATTTATAATATTAACTGATTCTGTAGATTTACGGTGACTTTTTCATCTATTTTAACTAATGTTACATACAATCAATGACTTACAACATCGATATCTCTTTCACAGCTTGACGGTAACATGTTCTCTCCCGACAGTCAGAGAAAACAAAGTCCGTGATTCCATCATTTAAATAAGATTAACAATTAAAAAAGTAGAAAAATATTTAACGCGGAATTCGAAGATAAAATATGTTCTTGAATGCATCGTTGTTAAATTAGCTTCATTAAAAGCATATTTCATCGAACAAAAAATCGTTTCCCAGAAATTCAATCCTTGTTTTGCACGACCAATAAAAACAAAAGTTTTTACTAACTTCGTTTCTGGGGGTTTCCCATCAAATACTTTAGAACACAATTTACTTATTCCAATTACAAATGACCCTTCGTACCGAAATAATATTATTACAGTATTTTATTATATCACGAAAGACTGCTTTTTAACTTTATGAAATATTATTAATGACTAGCTGTCGCCCGCGACTCCGTCCGCGCTTATTAAAAAAACTATTGGTCGCAGCGTAATGTTATATAACCTAAAGCCTTCCTCTATAAATGGACTATCCAACAAAAAGAGAATTTTTCAAATCGAACAAGTAGTTCCTGAGATTAGCGCGTTTAAACAAACAAACTCTTCCTCTTAATAATATTAGTATAGATTTCACATACATATTTCTTTATTTTAAATAAACATTCCAAGTAAATCAAAATAAAACTAGTTAATTTTATGTCCTGAATATTTTAATAAAGAAAAATAAAATCTTCACATAACCTAGTAATCAATAACTATAAGTACTAAGAAATCGGATTAAATACAAAATGATTGTTCCTTTGGTTTCGAATAAAACAACAAATGTTTTTGTGCAATAACAAAAACTATGGACTCGTCTGACAAATGTGAGAACGTAGACGAAAATAAAGGACGGAAGCTACAATTGTGTACGATTTAAAAAAAACGCATACAAAAAAGCGTATAAGATACAATGACCTTTCTAGTAACTTCTTGTTACGTCTTTTAAATATATTGAGAGGTCACCCATTTGAAATTCGAACGTAATTCTTTTTTTTATTATTATTAATAGGCTTATAGTTTTTTTCTTCACAATAACTTTAAATGTAATTTAATACTTTTTTCGTTTACGTGATTTCCTTAAAAAAAATAGTTTTCGCTTTACGTATTTTTAAATTTATAAACAGACACATTGCTGTTTAAAAATAGCTACGCGATAATTTTAATCTTGCATACGACACTTCATCTCATAATAATTTCCTCCTTCCATAAAGTGGGCGGTAAAATGTAATAAAAATGTCTTAATTTACAGTTCATCGTGTCAGTTTGTAAATTAAATTTTATCTAAAGTGTATGTAAACTTTGTACGGAGGTTAACAAAATTATGGTTGATGTTTTATAGGAGATTATACAATAAATATTAATAAAGGATTAGTGTAACGTAACGCTGTAAGCTATTATAAAATACATAATCTATTTAGAACTGTTAATCTTTTATACGTATAAGTTTTCTGACATATCCAATACGAATATACGAAGTCCCTTGTATTGTAAATTTATACATTAATAACATCGAGTAAAGATGGTTGTTCAAAAAAAATGTAATTCAATCTTACTGTTACTAATATAAAGGCAAATGTTTAGATGGATGGATGATTTACATATTTGTTACAAGGTATCTCAAAAACGGCAACCCTTATTATGGCAAGATTTATTTTTTGAAGAAAAGCCTAAAACAAAGTTAAAAACAAACTAAGTTAAAAATTATGTTATAGTAATCGTATACTTTTATAAAGTTGTATGTATGGTATACTATACAAAATGAACATAAGGGTTAACGAATTTCAATGAAACTTGTTATAGATATTGAACATAGGACAGCGCGTACGGAGTCGCGGGCGACAACTACTTCAATAGAATGCTTTTTCAGTTCCTTTCTTCAAATTTCGTTCGTTAAAGAACAACGCATCTGAACCTATTTCTTCAATTTTTTATGAGGATGATTCAGACTACTATTTCAAAACTATTTAATAATATGATTTAGATTATTTTCATGCGTGATTTTATAAAATGTTCTTTTATTATGACAGTTCATAGACACCAATGATAGTTTAGTTGTGCGTGAAAAGAAATACTTTAATAATAATATAATCTAATTTACTAATATATTTTGTGTAGGAGGCAATAGTAAGCGAAGATGCTGTCATATCCGAGGCATTAGCGCCCACGACTAGTTGTAGAGGCATTTTATTTACTATTAACTACATTGTTCAACAATCTCGGCTTCCTTACTCCTTGTTGTGAAATATAATTTCGTTTAATAGCATTTTAGTAGTTGCGCAAAGTTATAAAAATACACAGTCATCTCTCACGTAAATAATAAAAGAAAACTCTGACCAATAGTTTATTTTAATTGCTGAATAGAATAACATGCATTTTTAAACCAGCAATTTGAAATAAATTACTAATGTTGTGAGTATTTTGATGTTGTTAAATAGAGTGGACGATTAAAAGTAAAAGTAACGAATCTAACTAGCCGTGTAACCATTTAAATAGTTAAGTTTATTGTTATTAAAAATACAATTATATAAGAGATCTCTTTCACGAATGTTGCGCAATTTGCGTGCTCATGTTAACGCCTTGCTGAGCATTTGTCGTTTTACGTTATGTTATCTAGCACGGCTACAACGCACGGCTATCTCTATTAATAAAATTACAGTGTCTGTATATAAAAAAATCAAAATTCGTACACATGATGTATTTGCGCAGCTATTAACTAAGAACCACGTTTTTAAATCTTTGCCTGTCTATCCGCAAGGCCACATTTGTTCTGGGTAATCTCTGGAACGGCTGGACCGATTTTGACGAGACTTGGACGAGAATCATCAGTCTTTTTTTTCATTCTGAGTACGTAATAAATTCTTTTGTTTTTTTACATTTCTAGGGTACAAAGCAACGAGATCGAAGGTTGTATGTTTAGGAATGCTTAACCAAAGTAAGCCTTGTCCTACGACACAAAAGACACCAGTTTCCAAGTGTCTCCTGTTAGTAGATGTGATTGATTTTTATGACAATTAATTATGATTACTTTCAAATTAAGTAATAGATATCTTGACTTGATTGATAATATGAAATTAGTATTATAAATCTAAAAATTCTTCAACATTATGACGTTTCGCCGCGATGTCCTCTGATAGCGTTCGGTCAACACGGACGATACAAAGATGACTATAATTGCAGTCATAAATGTGAGGTAACCAACCTGCTCTGAATGGAAAATTTGAGGTTATAAAATGATATGGTTAAGTGCACTACGTAAATTAGAGAGTTTTGTAATAGAGGAATGATTGTTATGACACAGTTATCGAAAGTATGCGACTCTGAGTTTGATTATCATGAATTGTCATCTCTTCATTGCGAAATTTTTCTAAATATGATATATTGGTACCGCCACGATTGGTGGCTTAGGGGTGAAGCACTTGACTTGTAATCTCCTTGTCCTGGGTTTGAATCCCGCTATGTACTAATGTTTTTTTTTATTTTCGATTGACATATATTATAGTAAACATCGTGATGCAACCTGCACATATCTACGAAGAAATTCAAAGATATGTGTAAAGTCAACCAACCCGCACGGTCAGCGTGGTCAACTTACGCCTAGTCACCCCAAATTAGGGTAAGGTCCAAGCAGCTCAGTGGAAACGCAGAGTGAGCTGGTGATGACTTGCAAGATTAGTTAAAAACAAATGCCTTTATATTTAGTAAATTGTTTTCAATCAATTGTTCTCATCACAAAGAAGGTCATGGTCTTGAGCTTGTTTTTAGCATTATACATATATACAAATTTTCCATTACTTAATAAGATCTTAAAAACAAAAATCTGTATAATTTCCATACGTCAGTGATAAACGATTCTCTTATAATGTAGCATATAAACTCTATACCTCAATTATAAAACGATTTGTTCTTCACAGCGTTGATATAAAATAACTTAATGAGCGATGTACATCACTTCTTTTGATATTCATTTTTATGTGATACGTAAGGATAATGTAATAAAACTAAACAAACGGTTATGTTAATTGATGCCGCTATGATAAAACTAGAACGTGTGGATAAGACTAAAATTCAAATTAGAGTATAAAATATACTAATTGATACGATAAATAATACTCCGATGTGTATTGAAATCACATTCAAATTGCACATTCTATTCAGTTTTAATATAAATCTGAAATCTTTTTTTATGTTATAAGGTGGCAAACAAGCAAGCGGCCACCTGAAATCGCTGAAATAGCGAATTGACCGTTGCTCCTAGACATACGGAATTGCATATGCGTTGCCTACCTTTAATCGACGGAGAAGAGGATGCTCAAAAAGAAAATATTTTCCCTTACCATACATCCTCTCATCCGGAAAGTCCACTTCCACTTCCCATCCTTTCCTTATAAGAAAAAAGAAGGGAAAGAGGACTAAATTAGGTCTCTGGGACGCACACTCATTAGACGGAACGCGGAATTGCTTTCACTTCACGCCTGTCTTCTGTGTGGTCGTGGTTTTTTACAACCTAAATATATTCTTCTTAAAAGGTAATAGAATAATGTTGTAATATAAAAGACTGTAATACATTTAGAAACAATGTCCAACAAGGTGTAATCCAATGTCACATAGGAGTTTATCGTTAAGAAAACATACCGCAGTTATCAGAGCACCGTTAAAATAAGCAACCGGCAACGTTGCATGGGGTGAAAGTGATAAGACGATGTGATAACACAGAAATCTGGCCGTGATAAGGCACTGATAAGCGGCGGCGCTATTGTGTTTCTTACATTATGTGTGTTGCTAATATTTTTCTAACGTCGTCTGAAGGTCGTTTGTTTTACGTGATATATTTCTTAACATGTTACCGAGGAATCTTTTTGTTAGATTAACACGGATTACTTTTTTCAACAGAGAATTGATCTGTTAGTATTTTTTGGGCAACTATCTACAAATTGCGATACGTATACTCGATTTCTGTGGCTTTAAAAATTGGGGTCCATTACAACATTGTAGTAACAAAGTGCCCTTTAAAACGTTACTTAACCGGCTACAATCTAATAAAAGCACTACATTTATATTAAGTCTAGTTAAATAATAATTCTAAACAAACATTTCGCATTCTTGTTATAATATAAACATCTATTAATCAATGAATTAAAGGCTAATTAGCAGTGCAAGTGACAAGGTTAACTCATCATATTCAAGTTGCGTGCCGCAGCGGCCCTGCGCACGCGCACCTTCTGAATGTGAATGGATTCGTTTTTATACGGACTCTTCCGAGTTGATAGACCTCTTAACTAAGTTATAATATTTGCGCCATAAATTCACATGAAGGTTTGCATTATCTGTTGGGTATGGTTAAATAAGAATTAAAAAAAAATACTGACTTGAATACTAAATACTCTAAAACAAGCGTTAATATTTAAAATACATTTCTCTTTGTTCCCTTCTCTATTTTTATACTAGTTGTAGCCCGTGACTCCGGCCGCGCTGAATTAAAAAAAAATAACAGCATATGTGTTCCTTCAGGATACGTTCAATATCTGTATCAAATTTTATAAAGAAACTTTGAACTGTTTAGGAGTCATAACAAACATCCATCCAAACTTAAGCATTTATAATATAAGTAAGATTCATTATTACAACTTCACATTAATTTAAGTGTTTACAATAAATCTTTACTATGCACAATTTCTTGGCAACGTAAAATGTTAGTCAGTTGTTTTCCTTCTAAGTAGTATTGAAAAAAATCTATATTCAAATCATAAATATTGTTTCCTGTGCCAATGACACTTCCCGTGTTCCTCTCATTATTATTTTCCTTATAAAGATTACTAGCTGTCGCCCGCGACACCGTCCGCTCGTTATTAAAAAAAACTTAATTAGTAGCCTATGTGTTACTTCCAGACTATAGTCTAAATCTATGCCAAATTTTAGCAAGATTCACGGGTCCGTGGATACCTAACTTATAACAGACGTTCATCTACCCAAACATTGGCATTTATAATATATAAGTGCTATTACAAATTGTCGGCAGATGTTTAGAACTCATATTTCCTTGTAATTGTCTTCATTAAGAATATTTTATTTATCGTTTCCTAAGAGTTGGAGTACGTTTAGTAAAATATACAAGTTTATAATTTAAATATTAATTCGTATTGTTCAAATAAATTGAATTATAATTTTTAAGTTGACCATTAATTAAAATTCTCGATTTTTAATTTTATTTTTGTTTTCTCAACTAAGTCTCAGCAATATGTATTTAATAACAATATTGATTAATGTCATGTCTTATTAAAATAAGTGACAATTTTTTAAAGTCTTAGTTCACTACTTTTACCGTTGTTTTCAGAGACAACAATCTCTGTATAAAACATATCGTCATCCCTGTCATTATCTTTGACTAAACAGAGATAAAAATATGTGTAATCGGGTATTATGGTCTCAGAAACCTGCGGTTAGCCGTTTGTATTTCAAAAGGTTTTGTAAGATAAACTACTTCCGAATAGAAAAGTAACAAAGCTGTTGTTTAGGCTGTATTTTTCTTTATATGTCGTCCCAGGCGATGTTAATATGAATGGATTGCTTGTCGTGCAAAAATCTAGAAGGAAGTTGTCAATCTCTTTAGCCGGCTAATGGTGTCAAACAAAGTTCATAAGAAAACTCATTTTCCTTGTACTTATCACACATATCTTCCTGTAGGCTTAAGGTCAGTGGCTTCTGTTCCTCACCACATTTATAAACCAATAATAGACTCATTAATACGTTTACGAGGAAATATAAATGCCATTGTTGTTTACGCTATACATTAAATTAATTGTTAATATTAAATTATATTGCATGACACACAATTTAAATATGTTTTAGTTAATATGACAATTCATTTTTAACATTTTATGTAATGAAATATTGAACTTATAAAGTTATGGAAACATACTTTAACTTACGGAGTCCAGCGTTGTTTTTTTTATAAATGCTTTAATATATTAAACTTTATAAGTATATCCTGATTGTGCTTAATACTTGATGACTTACAATACTTACATCATAACATTACAAGTCATGACTGATACAGATTACGTTATATTGTAAAGATCCAGTATAATGAAAATGATTAACCAGTCCGATCATGTACTCGTTTAATCACAGATAAAATCAATTCCAGTAGTCACGACTTGATGAGTAAAAATAATATTATAGCTCTCAGTATAAAAACAGAACTTGAGGATTAATCACTATTAAACGACCAGATAGCCCATGTCACCTCATCTAAGTGTCGAAATAATAATTTGAAATACAGCAGCAGGTTTAAACTACACCTTAAGATGTTAAGTGATCGCTCAAGGCGCCCCTTAGTGGCAAGTATCAGAAAATTACACTCAATTGTAATATACAAGCACGATTGTTGGGTTTTAACTATAGGTATAACTCTTTTCAAATATGTTGGCTCGCTACACTTAAAATTGTTGTCTGCGCAGCGAATCGCGCGAAGTTAAGGGTCTTAAGATATCTGAAAACGTTTATACTTTATTGTTTGTGCGCGCATCAGATGTGTAGCAAATGTACGTATGTCCCGGAGCTTTTACACGAAGCGTAAATAATTCTTATCACGGTTGTCATCAATTATTAATGACCGCAATGTCACCTTTTAAAGCGCCTCATTAAATCCATGTTGCAATACAATTTTATATAATTCAAAGAAAAACAGAGAGTGAATCTATACTTTATCGATACTTTTATAACTCGAATGTTTTTGTTCGTAATAAGAGCGGTAAAATGGCGCTTAATTTGCTCTAGATATATTAGTTAATTAAATTACATTAGTAAAATACATATATGATAAACCTAAAGCTAATAATATTATATTTAAAAAATCCCAAAACATCTTCAACGCGCAATGATTACGTCTGCTGCCAAACTAAGGGATAACTATGTTTAAAACAGTAAAAAAATATTGATATTTGACCTTGACTCTTTCGCTTATCAACAATGTTAGTAATTACAAGTGTCTGATAATTAACGAAATTAATAAATCCATCACGGAAGACCCTCGCTTCTCAGATCACATCTCAAGAACAATACTACACAGCATTGTCTTGACGTTACTTAATAACAGTGTATTATAATGATGTCAGAACGGAAAAAAACTCGTCTAAAGTCATCATGTTCTATCACACAGCTCTAATGGATTCTTGGACCTTCTTTGGTTGTGTTTACTCAAGCAGTTTTCTTAGGAACGAGGTAATATGTTTTACATTTTTTGTGGCAAATTTAAATATACTTGTAGTATTTTATTATTTATTTAAATCGTAATATAGGTTCCACGATTTAATCAAAAGCATATTTTAAAAATATTTTAAAAATTGCGACATTTTAGTGTTATTGCATTTCATGCGAAGTTAATATAATATTATGGAAGTCTTGGTTTATAAGGGTCTATGTCATTAGAGATAAAAGTTTAGTTTTAGGTTTACTGATAAGTCTTGAGAACCTTTTTTTCGTTAAGTTTAAAAGAAACAAAAATTATTCCTTATAAGATGAACTTATTATAAACCTAAGAACCCTGGTTCCTGGTTGGTTTGTAGTAAGTTTATACTGCTGTAATAAAAAATAATTCAATTACACGAGAGTGAACATGTTTTGAATAGTTCCCGACGGAATACCGGGAAATTAACCAAGGCCTTGTCCAACGGTCCGTGGTTTCGTTGCAAAAGCGTCGAGGACTAGGAAAACCACAAACTTTAAATCGCAAATAAAATATATGACTTGTTCAAAGAATTAAATCATTCAATATAATAAAAGTAAAAGTGAGCGCTTTTTTAATCCGGTTATTTTAGAGGAGAAACAAAAGTGTTTAGTTTTAGAGAACGATTCCTTAAGAAAAGACGCGAGTAACTGTTAGTCTTATATATCCATGATTGATTCATACCACAGTCTAGTTTTTTCTTTAAAAAATATGTTCGGAACTAAAATTTCGTTTCTCGAAATATTTTACTCGGTAATGTTACATTCAATAATGTATTTATGCATGAAGTCATATAAATTGGATTTATACGACAATTCGTACTCGACTTTAAACACGGTCACCCTAAACTCTACTGGCGTTAGCAAAAAAGCGACACAAAAGATGTTTTCAGCAAGTAATTGTCCTTGAACACCGTAGGTATCTGACCTGTATATTCTATTACCATAGATATTTTCTTTTTTTTTTAAATAAAAATGGAGAATAAATACAACAGCTGGTGTCCACGAGAAAGTTCTGTTATTTGTATCATTTTGATAAAATAGTTAAGAATATAATGCAACAAAAATGCCGTTAAGAAGCATGATTTTTACTCATTTGCGTGTCTGCATAATATTCTCACAATTATAACCACACGATCATACCTCGATTAGCAGTCAGCTCAAGTACCATCCGCAGGTCGGCTGTATTAGAAATCTGGAACAAGTTGCTCTCACTGGCCGCCGGGAGATGCCGCTCGAATTACTTACTTTCTTATACACAACAATTAATTAACATACAAACTATTCATAAGATTACGACGTTATTAAATTACGTATCCAGTTTCTAAAGTAAACAGATAATTATATATTTTTTAAATCAGTTCTATACCTAAGTGTACTGTCATTTTAATTTTAATCAAAACGTTGAATACGATTTTCTAAACTAAGACTGCAGTCATGCCAGGCCATGATCTAAGCCAGGTCTAAGAATTCAGCTACCATTCATATGGTCTTAATTGAAGTTGGTTTAACTGTATTTTACATTTTCTAAATCTGTTTTTTTGGACTGGAGTAGTTACTGCAAATTGTAGGATCTATAGTAACAAGGCGTTTGATCCCTTAGATGTAAAAACCCGAAAAAAACGTTGACTTTATCTTTTGCAATACGTCACACAGGTTACGCATTAAAAAGTGTTTTTTTCATCTGTAGACTTATTTTTTAGTTGTTAACAGTTAGGAATGTAAGTTTTGTACATCAATGATTCTGCCAAGTATTTCAGAGAAATATGGCGTAGAGATATTCAATGTCGGTCAATGGGATACGCGCGTGACTTGTTTATGCACAAGTTGCAACCAGTAACACGGTTAACGTTATCATGAATACTTTTTGGTCGTTTAGGTTTTTTCCTTGGGACATCATTTCAATGAACTTTCACTGGCCACTTTATGTACTGAATTCTAGTTAAGTTCAAACGTTATCAGTTAGAAAGGCAAATATTAAATTGTTACCAAGTATTGAATGTTTTTATGTCGCAGATTTGCGTTTCAATTTTTTTTTTCATTTATCAGTGGTTCATACCATTAACCCTGGTGTCACCGATCCTTTTTTCTTACTTCTCATATTATATCTGCGCATGTTTGGATGTATGGCTGTATCTGGTATGTATGGATGAATGGCTTTTGTTATAAGATATCTCTAAATATTCTGGAAGAACACATAGGCTATTATTATTTTTTTTACATTCCGCGCGAACGGTATCGCGGTCGGCAGCTAGTAGCTCATATTTATTTTGTGTAATATTATTATTTACATTTTAAATTCTATGACATATCTTAAGAATCTGCAAAATATGACTGCATGAAACAAAATCGGTAAATGTAAATTAAATTAGTAAGGAAATAAAAATTGTTCTGTAAACAGATGACAAGCGTGATGAAGACATACACAAATTGTATCAAATTGATCCTGTAAACAAATATATATATATGTTATTATGTCTTTTAGTGTTAGAACCTAGAATAATAATTTTTAAATATTTCTTACGCGCTTATTATACGCACTGTTTACGCTATAAGATTGCTATAAACAAAGAATAAAGCAAAGTGTGACAGAGTTATAAGTTTATTAGGCAATACATATTTTTAATAAGATACTGTAGACATGTAGGTACGTTTCATTACAATATTTTCATAGGAAACATTCACACAAGGCGGCGAACTGACTGAAGCGATGAACGGATCGTGGTCCAATTATAAAAATAGAAATACGGAATATTCTCCGCGACAGCGACCGGCTTTCTCGATCTTACTGATCTTAACCTTAAATTTATTTCCACGTTATTTTCCTTTACTTTCATCTTAAAAGAACAGAACATACATTTTTAAAGTAATTAAGTGCCAAAACAAAGTTACAAATTTAGTGATTAATACAAACATGTCCGACAAAGAAGGATTTTTCATAAAATTCCACGAGAAAATAAATAACAGTTTGGACGATGTTTCGAAAAATAATTTCGCCAATTTGGAATCCAATTCAAAACGTGTTTCGTATTTATTCAGCCTGCCTGCTGTAAAATCTTACGATCTTACTGGTGATATCGCAAAATGTTCAAAAGATGGAGAGATTTCCGAGAAAAAAGATTTGGAAAAGGCGCATCAACTAAAAGATGAAGGGAATAAAGCAGTACAGAAAGGTGATTGGGCTAAAGCTTTGGAGTTTTACAGCCAAGCTATGATGTTCGTGCCTCATAAAGATAGTGAGTAATGTTTTGAAATCAATTATCTAGAAAAAAAAATCGATGGAATCATCATAAGTAGAGTTCTTGTTTTACTTTTATATATTACTATTCGATGTGTCGTTGTCTTTTTTTAATTAATTTAATGGAATAATGACGTGGACTACTTTGTTTTTTTCAGCTGATGAACTATCAATTCTTTATGCAAACCGCTCAGCGGCATTAAGTCATTTAGAGCAATATGAGGATACACTTTCTGACATCAAACGATGCCTTTCGCTCGCGTATCCTCGACATCTGAGATACAAGGTTTATGAACGGAGAGCGAGAACTTTGTTGATAGTCAAGAGACATCAAGAAGCTATTACTGCTTTCCAGTAAGTACCTTTTTTGTATAGGATGCCAGAGAAAGCTATGATTTATTTAGGATTGTTATTATAAATTTAATTTATATACAAGATAGAACCCTCAAGTATTTTTATTAGCACAGACTCGTAGGTAATCTTTTGCGATACAATATTTAAAGGAGTTAATTTTTTTTATAAATAATATTTTATTCTAGAGATACAATAACCGCACTTGATGAAGCCAACAATCTTAATAAAGAGAAAAGACAAAAGATGAGAACTGATGCTAAACTTATGTTGGAAATCTTAAACAAGGGCATCACATTAGCAGGAAATCCAAAAGATCCGGAACCATTAAGAAAAACGCCTCCAAAACCTAAACTACCAGGAAAGAATAACCCTCAGTATCCAGCCGCTTCTGACGCAATACAAATAGATTACAATGAAGCAAAAGGAAGATATGCAACAGCTGCAAGAGATATACAGGCCGGAGAATCGCTGTTAATCGAGAAACCGTTTAGTGGAGTATTGTTAGGAGAGTATTCAAAGACGCATTGTCAAAATTGTTTCATAAAGTAAGTACAATGATAGAGGTAAAGACTATATCTGATCATTATAACCTACTTCCTCTTGTTTCTTCTTGCGTTCTTTCTAAAATTATATTTTAAACGTTATCATTTTACAGATGTCCTGTACCAATCCCTTGTCCAAGATGTCCGAACGTAATCTTCTGCAGTGAGAAATGTTCAGATGACGCTCAAAAGACTTACCACAGCTACGAATGTCAAATTTTACCACTACTATGGAAATCTGGCTGCTCTATTACGTGTCATATCGCTTTAAGAATGATCACACAACACAAAAAAGATTATTTTAATGAAATAATCTCTAATATAGAAGAAAAACCCACTGGAGTTTACAAATCTGGTGATTATAAAAACATCTATCATTTGGTAGCCCACGAAGATAAGAGAACTAAGCAAGATTTCTTGCATAGAACACAAATGACTACTTTCCTGCTGAAACTGCTTGAAATAAGTGGCTACTTTGATAATAAACCCAGAGAAAAGCCGATTGATATAAATGAACTCAAATCTTTGGGTATTGACGAAAAACATAAAGACGATGTCGCATTAATTGGTGGATTAATTTTAAAGAATCTGCAAGTTCTTCAGTTCAATGCGCACGAAGTGTTCGAACTTCAATGCCCAAAACCAAGAGTGGGCAACAATGTTATAAAACATAATGGCAAATCAGTTTTCTTGGCTGGTGCAGTATTTCCAACACTCGCTTTGTTTAACCATTCATGCGATCCTGGTGTTGTAAGGTAAGCAAAAAAGAAATACTAATCAGCGAAGTCGCGTATCACTCCGTTATGATTCAAAAATGTTTATTTAAATAAGTTTTATTTTTTATTTATCACCAGATATTTTTGTGGACCGTACATTGTCGTAAGAGCAGTAAAGAATATTAAGAAAGGCGAGGAAGTAGCTGAGAACTACGGACCTATTTTCACGACGGTACCGAAGGAGAAACGTCAGGCGGATCTAAAGGAGCAGTACTGGTTCGATTGCACTTGCGTACCTTGCCAGCAGAATTGGCCACGTTACGAAGACATGACAGAAAACTATATGAGATTCAAGTAAGTTTCACGAAAAGTGACTCGAAGATGTATGACTCTTTTGTTATATGATACTTCATGAAGGACACGTATTAATTTCCCTGGACTAAATAGAATTGTTCTTTTATTAATTATATTGGTTGCTTAGTTGACATTTCCCTAACTTTAGTATTAAATTAAAAAAGAGAGTAGACGGTGTTGCCTCAATTGAAATCTATTATTCCTCGATAATTAAATTGGACAGCGGAAAAAAACGAAATTAAAATTTCATTGCATTTAATTTTTTAAATTTTGTTTATGTTTTAGATGTGATTCTGATCATCCTTGCCCCAACGTGATACCGGTCCCGTACGATTGCCAGGAGTTCATGGTGAAGTGCGGCTTATGCAACCAGTACACAAACATTCTCAAAGGTCTAAAGTCCTTACAGGTAATACGCACGTTTATTTTATTCAGCACTGCAAGCGAAAAAATCTACTAGTCTTCTAGACAATTTAAAAACTAATACAAATAAATTGGGACCTACCTGCTAGGACCTATTGACTTAAAAAAAATTCTGATTGTGTCTTAAAAAATTAAGATAACGCAATATTGTATTCATAGATGTTTTCATAAACGAAAGCAATAGTTATGTATGGGTGAATGGATGTGTATTAGAAGGTTTCTCCATAACTACAAAAATTAAAACACTCCATTTCATCAATAACATTAATTCAGTTCACTTTATTACTTCACTATAATAAATTTAAATATCAATACATATAAAGTCCATACACAATTGTATAGCAGAACATCGTGTCGTTCCTAAATAAGTCGTCGACGTAGGCATCAGTCTCAGGGTCCCAGATGCACCGCTGCCCGCACTTTACACCCGCACCTTTCATTTCTATTATTGTTGATTGTACTAGAATTTTGTATCTACAAATTAATTATTTAACATCTTACTAATATTATAAATGCGTAAACTTAGATGGATGGATGTTTAATAGAAAGTATCTCTGGGACAGCTATTGAATAGACCTCGATGAAATTTGGCATAAATGTAGAACATAGTCTGAAGACATAGGCTACTTAAGTTTTTTCTTCAATTCCGCGCGAACATAGACGCGAGCCACAGCTACCTTAGATAATAAAAAGATCATTAGATAGAAGTTGACAGAAGCAATATAGCTTTGAGATTTTTTTAGAAAAGAAAGAAGATAGAAAACTTTAAATGTTATCCAAAGCAAGTGTAAATTTTTTACTTGTATTTTATAATGTTTGATGAGGTCATAAAGGCAATCAATTTTAACTTTAATGTTTATTACAAATATACCCTAAAAACCTATTACGCATTTTCCGCAGTGCCAAACAAATTTTGTGAATAGTAGCGTGACTTAAACACTGCTTTTCGAGCCATATATACCATAGATTCGTTATTCCTATTATAGTACAAATAATAATCACCTTTTCATGTCAAGATCTTGTACTCTCTGTCGTACCGCATTAGCTATACTCTTAGCCCACTTGGGCGCCTGGTCCGAGCGGTACTGCCGACCCATTAACTGCTCCTTCATAGTTCTGTTGATCAAATCTCTCACATTCTGAGCCTGGAATCTAAAAGAATATAATTTTACACACTATGGATATTACCTTTTAATCTTGAATTGTTCTGGAACTTACATCTTTTAAATGAACTTTGGTTTAGTAGTATAGTAAATTTATTTGTAATCCGATTAAATAATAAAAACGACAATTCATTTAATAATAAAAATAAATTATATCATGTTTGTATTTTGATCATTTTATCATCCATAGACATAAATGATGAATATCAATATTTTTACTACATCATTTACAATGCTTTTACAAAGAAATTCCAGCAGATTTTATGAATCCCTAGCTACCTAGATTTCAGTAACCAGAAAAAATAATACATTACTTTTCTCCAAGTCCTGGCCGTACTTCATACTTTGCAGGTTCTAGTGGCTTCTCTGTTTCAACAGGACTCACTTCAGTTGCACTTTGAATTGCTTCTACACCCTCGCCTTCTTCAACTATTGAGAACATACAAAAATGTTACTTAAATAGTATTTGGCATTAGTTTTATTGGTCAATTCTTGCACTGCGTGGGTGTTACTGTTTTAATATTTAACAGGAAGGAACAGCAAAAACATACTTGAGAAAATCTTCCTTATTGTAGTACTCAATTTGAACATATACTATGTCATATGGGCATTGTATGGTGTGGTAGCTAATAGTGAAAAAATATAATTGAATAAGCAAGAGTCCCTTGGACTCAGACCACAGTATTTTCTTGGTCAAAGACGTCTTCTCTCTCCCCAGTTTCTCACTAATGGAGGTACTGGACAACAACTCTCACTTACAAAGGTTTCATGTTTATGGAGGTTCTACTGTTTGAAAAATACTAAGAATCTTACCTTCTTCATCATCTGCCATTGTCTTTTAATGTCATTTAACACTAGCAAAATACTGATGTATCTGAAAAAATAAATATCATAAAGTTATTTGAATTTTCTTTTTATTAAAAAGCTATTCTTTTACACAGGATACTGATATGATGTACAAGCTTGGCCGGGGTGCTATGGAAGAAGGCAAATATGGAGAAGCGATAAAGAAATTCATTGAAATGTTAAAATTATATGACTCTACTCTTGCACCCCCATATAAGTCATATTATGACTGTGTGCAAGACCTAAGACGCAGCATGCTGGCTATGGGAAATTACAGTATTGTTTAATATTAGTGTTACAATTAACTGTTCTTATTATTTAGTTATATTTTTCCATTTTATCTGGATTTGGCAATATTTTTTATTCCACTTTCACATTATGTAAACTTTTCTTTGGTCTCCTCCTGACATAATATTCTCCAATGCTCCATTAATTCTGATATGTTTAAAAAAATCCTTGTCATAGCTTTTGAAAATTGTTAGCTATTCATGTCTTCAAATAAAAATATGCTTTAAAACATTGTTTTTTTTTAACTCTAAGAAAACAAATTATACAAACAACTCCTTGGTATAAACATGATCACAGCCATAGTTAGGAAGAATTTCCTTTGGTGGTGGGAAACCTGGAGATCTTAGGAACAAGGGCTTACTGCTTATTTATAGTAAATAGTGCGATATTAGTATAAGAAATAGTAGAGACATAAAAGTAAAGTTTTGCAAAGTTTAATATATTGAAGTAAACAATAACAAGACCTGGCTCATGTTTTATTAATAAAAAATGCAAAGGAATACTGTTCCTGCAATACTACTTATTATAGGTCTAACGATTCTATATCAACAATATATCGATCAAATAAGCAATATACGGTTTAAGACGTCAAAGCGACATTAAAGTTGCCCATGTCCGACGAGTTAATATCGTATAATGATAAGTTGGGATATAGAAATGATAAGGGCGAGGGAGCTATCGAAATCGCTTAAAGACATTTAATAAATAAAACAAAAAACTTACTTATACCTCTAAACACACGACGTGATACAATATTTATTTGTTTTATGTGACATTGACATTTGATTTGACAGCAAAATAATCAACAAAATCTATTCAGTTGACCAAAGAGTAAATAAAATATATACTCTTTACAGTTGACACAAAAGGACGGTTAAAGATGCTACAAGTAGAAGATATTTGTCAGATTCGCCAGTTTTAAAATCAAGATTTTTATAGTTCATTAAAAACGTTAAAAAATATGCTACCACCATTATTTTAATGTTACGAATTTGTCAATTTCTCAATTTTCAACTCCTTTTTCGCAACCACCTACAAAATAAAATTTGTATCCAATTTGTATCTTGTAGTTTATTATCTGTAAAAATTCATTCAACATCTATTTTGACATATGACATGTGTGTAATTTAGTGCCGTGCAGTATAAATATAAAATTCAGAATACAAACTACAAACCAAAATTTAAATTAACATACTCGACTATTTTGGCTGAAACTATGGCTACTTATGATAATAAAGTATGGCTCTTAAAGAATATAAGGGAGGCATTTATTGCGACCGATGATACAGGTTTATGTGATATTGTTATGGCTGGTGAAGATTTTTCGAAAATATTTCAAAATAAAGCCATGGAGGAAAAAAAGAAATACAAAGAGGGAATTCTATATCAACCTAGCACCAGTAAGATTAAAGAACTTAGTTCAGACATAAGTGATGAAAGGGAACTGGTGACACAATTTGATCCTTACCCTGATATGGAAGACAGCGAAGAAGATGATCTAGTTTGTGGTAGCTATATACGTCACGAAGATTTTTTGCCGCACAGGTATTTTTTACCACTATTTTAATATATTTACGTTTAAAATATACAGCAAACTATAAAATTTACTCAGCATTAGATTACTGGTGTAATAAGCATTAATAGTATCTCATGACATACGTTAAATTATTTCATTTGTAGGCAGAGATCAAACACTACATTGTGGCTTGATAAAAAGGAGCAAGCGTTAAAGAAGGCAGCTAAAATTAAAGTAATAAAATGGGAAGATCCAACTATAAAACTTACTGCAGAACAAATGGCAGAAACATTTGCAAAGATAGAGGTGAAAAAAGTTGAAAAAAAGAAATCACTATTGGCTGAACAGTTGGAACACTGCCCTGACCTCCCTCACCGACAATACCTTGAGTATGCAAAGTTTGATGGCACAGCACAATTAGGTCTCCCTATAAAGTCGTTTAAAATCTTTATGACAATGCTGCCAGAAAAACATCAAAACTATCCACTGGTTGTGTGTGTTATTGCCAGTGCCAAAATTAAAGATTTGATTGGATTCACATGCTATAAATATAGGTAAATATCATGAATAACCCATTTTTTTTTATTTTGCACATACAATAAAAATATCTACTGAAAAATCTGTAAATTTTTGTACAGGTTTTTGAATTTTTGAAACGGTAGTTAAGTTATTAATATTATTTAATAAATGTTTGTATATTCTAGGTTACATACTGTAAACTAAATTATATATGTTTACAAAAGTCCAAAGGATAAATTTGTTATTATTATTCCCAGCATTGAACATCCAGAAATAACTCTTGGATCTGTGCATGAGTATGGACTTTGTATTGCGGAAGATGATGGAGAAGTTGACTTGGCATTTCCTTGCTTGGATGCTAATGAACCCTGCTCTAAGTTTGGTTTCACATGCCTCGGTCTTATTGATTTAAAAACCAAGATCATTATAGATCGAGCTACAGACTCTATTCCTGATTATTCAGTGATGAGTGGGGCTTTTCATGTATTTCCGAAGGCATCAGACTCAGGCCAAAGTCATCACAACACATCTAGACATAATACAGGAGGCAGCTCAACTTCAGAAGCAGTTAGAAGTGCTATCAGAGCCGTTAATGAAGGTACAATTTTTGTCATTTTTTTTATTTATTTATATGGTATGTGTCAAATAATGTGCAAACAAAAACTGTGTAAATAACATTTTTGAAACATGGAGATTATGGAACTCTAAAGAAGCCTTAATCTATGATATGACCTATTTTTATGTTGTGAATCTAAAGTTTTTGGCATTTTATTATTACAGAAAGAAAAGCAGGTGGATTAAATGTAGACAAAATGCAGTCCCATATAATTGCAACTGAAGCACCGCAATGTAAAGCTTATAGTGTGCATATGTTAAGAAAAGTACGAACAAATATTATGGTGCAGTTGGTGATATCGTTAGATAGGATTGAAATTGAACCTATTGTGACTCATAAACATGCATTTTGGGTAAGCCTTTATTATTTTAACTTCATTTCATTCACTTGGACACACACACACTTGGGACATTTACTATGTATAATAATATTTTTTAAAATAATTGCTTAAATTTTTCTCCATTGCAATTGTTTTTTATTATTTTTTCAGTCAAGATCTAAATATTTTCTGCACAGCATAGACTCAGTGGCATGGTGTCAGATATTGGAGTCAAAAGCCAACAAAACAACCTTTAGGATAGTTTATTCAACTAGTCATAATACATCCTTAAATGATAGAACAGCAGGTATTTGACAAATATAAATTTTTGACATACTTCTTTTTTACTCTGGCTGTAAACTAATAAATTTTCAGGTAACACCAATTTCTTCCATCCAAACACAACATACAAATGTCATGATTTTGAATGTGATCATGAGACGGGAAAAGAAATCGTAGAGAAAATAAACACAATCCTAGATCTCAGAAATAGTCCGTGTCGAAGAGAATACAAGACTGCTAAAGAGAAAAAATTACAAACTAGAAGAAGTTTTCATACAAAGCAGACAAGTTGAGTTCTAAAGACTGTTTATTGTGTAAATATAAACTGTTTAAAGTTCCTGAACAATATAATTTTGAAATGACTGAAGTGAATTTCACAAAACAATAACTGCCACATAAGACATTTATATTTATGAATATTTTTTTTATGTTAACAGCAAAACGTTTTTTTCTATAGTTTTATTTCCTTAATTTTTAAGGTTATAAATGTTTTGAACACCAGTGCATACTATTTAAAACAAACTTTTTTATCTACATAAGTGAAAATGTGGTTTAAAAGGTAGTAATCATATTTTTATGGATTACATTCAGTAATCATTATGTATATAAACCTACCTATCTATTTATAGATAGCATAGTATATTTATATGGTTACATATATCAATTAAGTCAGTTTTTTTAATAAATTTAATCCGTAAAATTACTTGAAAATCAATTCAAATATTTGTTGCAATTCAAGATACAATTTTTAATATGTACGAATAACTGTCTGTCTTATAATATGATATTTTTCATATCCACTATCAAAACACTTACTAAAAAGGTTTCTCTTTGAAAAAAGAGAGCTTGAGAGGATCAATTTCATACAGGGGTGAAGGCAGTGTTGAACCATAAATAGTAGTCTAAAAACATTTACACTAAGAGCACTTTTAGGCTTGTTATTTAATCATTTATATGCTATGGTCATCTGAATACGGAGAATTTAATTATACTAAATTGTAGAAAGAAAAAAAATGGTGATTTTTTTAATTTCCATTAATATGTAATTCATGTATTGAATACCTGTACTATAATAAAATTGTACATTGCGATTAAATATTGAAAATAAATTGTTGTTACTGATTGTTTATTTTTTTTTAATCAATTACTTTTTATAGTCATTAAATGGCAAATGACATTTCACATATGTTTCAATAAATGGGAAGGCATAATATAAATTAAAAAAAAACAAGTCTAGTAAGAGTACTTTATTACATTTACAATACAATAGTTCTTAAAATATACTTATAAATATCTTAGTAGTGAAAATATTGTCAATATTTCATCACAAAATTAAAACCAGATACAGAATTTAAATTATAAGTTATAAAAATTAACTATTTTTTAATTATGTACACTTTAATATATACATAATAAATGGCATCCCATTTCATAACTCACTCTGTTTAAATGACATCTATTTCTTGCTATTTATTTTAATAGATTTGATTTAATGATGACTGTTAATAAATGTCTAATTACTGTTATGTTTTTGGTTCTATAGAACTGTTATCAAGAATATATTCATTAATTTGCTTAATTTTGTCTTCACAATGACTTAATATAACATTATCCAGTTCTGCTGCCCTTTTAAATAAAGCATGGGATTCTCTAACTGATTTGTGTAGTTTTCTTTGGCTGTCAATCAGTTTTGTTATGTTAACTTTGCCTTTCAAAAATTCTATGTCTTCATTTGTTAATGCAGAATAACATATCTTGGCTTTACTTGATGATTTTACTGCTAATTGATACTGCCTGGAACATTACAAAAACATGTATGTATGTTTGTATGTTTTCCAATATTTAACACAATGCCAATACTGGTAGTTAGAATATACACATTAACCACATATACATGTACATTTAGCATTCTCACAAGCAATACTTACAATCTTAGGTCATGATATTTATTTTTCCTATTGTTAACTTCTTTTTTCCACTGCTCTTTTTCAGACAAAAGTTTTTCGTAATAACTGAAAATCAAGCATCCATGTGTGTACTTTATTTAACAATATCAATTAGCACATAAGTAACTTTGCAGCGTTTTACCTTTGAAGTTCTTGATTATGTTTCTCATTTATATCTGTATCTTTCTTAGCTACACTTTGCTCCAACCTTCCTGACAAAAATTGTGGTCCTGTAATAAATTGTTTAAAGTACGTATTTATTATGAATTTGAGTAAAAATATAAGTCTTTCATAGCAACCCACCCAAAGAATCTCTTCTCTCAAAAAACGTTGATCGTCTACGTCGCGGGGGCGACCGTATAGATTGTTGTATTTCGTTTTCGTTAATCGAATTTTCCATTTTTTATCGCCAGTGGCATAAATAACAGTAAAACTTATTTCAATTTCGCAGTTTACAAATTTCAAAACAATGAAAACAAACTGAAGTTTCAAACCGTCGCCAGTGTTTTATAGATAAAAAATGAAAACGCTTGCTACGCCAGAGATAACAAAATGAAAATCGGAAGAAACATAAAGTAATGAGTTAAATAAAATTATATCTATAATTAAACATTTCAAAAACTCAAGACTTAGGTTTAATGACAAATTTAAATTTAATGATTGTTAAATAATTTTCTATTCACCATACTGTATGACGCGATACTACCCCCTGCTGCGGTGACTAGAATTTATACCGATTCCTCTTTTCAGCGTTTCATTGATATAGACTTCTAAGAAATATTGTAATATCGTACTCTATATGATAAGTGAAATCTTGTGAAAATTAGCTGAAAGAAGAACATTACAATATTTTGTTATTCGTGCAACGGAATCATTTTATAACTTGACATTTGTTTGACGTTTCTTTGCACGAATTTATCCGACAACTATCGGTAAATATCTAAGTACACATAATACCGCATTTGAGATTTTTTCGTATTTATCTTTTATTTTTGCCGCTATTAACTCGTTATAATGTTTTGTTCTCGTAAGAGAACCTAATTATCAATGGGTAAGAACTAGAGACTTTGCTATTATTATTATTTATTATATTTCATTTGCATGTCTGCTTAGTGAATTGTTTTATATTACAATATTGATATACCCCCAACAGCAAACAGTGATGGAGTTCAATGAATGTCGACCAAATGAGGTATTGGACCCGGTTGATTTAGAGTTCTATTCGGAAAGATCTCGCACACCGAGTCCTGCCCCTGTGCTCACTACAAACGTATGTTGCGACTTGGAAGACATATTGAGCGACGTAAGAACACTCATTTCTTTCCCACGTTCTATGTACTCTAGCATTATAGCTATACAATTCATAGATGTGTATTTTAAAAAATCCCAAAATTGTTAGAGCTCATTACATTTAATGAACACCAAAATATTAATTACTAAACAGTATAAAATTATTTTTTGCTAAAATTCGTTTACTGTTCATATTTATTTGCGTCACCGTAAATAGCATAGAAACAGTATTTTTTTGGATAAATCATGCATGGACAATATTCAAATATTGTTTTATAATATTTCATCTCAGATGAGTGTCATCTATTAATATTAACATATGTATCTAATGTAGAGTATGTGGGATAATCAGTAATATAAACATTTTGATAATGCTGGCGTGAATAAACATTGATTTCTGATATTTCAGGCCATATCAGAGTCCCTCCAGGGTTCACTAAGAGTAAGCCGAAGTCAATTAATAAATCAAGAACTAACAATAAGACCAGAAGCAAATATTGAGTCAAACGTTCCAGAAGAGCTTGATCTTTACAAAGTTATATTTGAAGTTGAAAGTGATTCTGAAGCAAAGATGGGCGACTTAGATGGTGCCACTGCTGCTGTTAAAAACGACACTTCTAAAAGCCAGGTACGTAGTGACTGAACCTTCTGAGCAGTACCCATCTTAGAGTAGGGTGCCATTGGGTAATTGCACAATGGCTAGACTAATAAGGGTTTTAGAATTACATAGTTTGCTCATAGCGCCGGCAATATCGGTCTAGATTACCTAATTTAAAGAACAAATGTTGCTTTGATAATTCTGCAACTAAATTTTAATATAATTTTATAAATTGTTACTGATTTAAAGGACAAATTATTTTATCAGTTAATGTAAAGAAACTAGTAATTAAATCTAAGTCCAGATTAGGGTGCTAAAAGTAACTGCAGCTCAAGAATTAAACAGCTTCACTTTCACATCAGATTTATATCGGATGATATAGCCTGGCTGATTGTTTGGATAAATATAAATACATTATAGATATTGAGACTACCAAACAGGTTTTTAATTTTATTCATGCGAGCCGTTTCTTTGTACTTGATTACACTCAAGGTGAAATACTTAATTGGCAACCTTTTATGCGATGTGACCTTTTGACCTTGAAAAATGTCTGTGATTTGAGGACTAAAGGAATGTTTTCTTATTGGGATCAGAATAATTGTTTCTCTATATATGTTTAGAGTTTTTGTCACATTTTGTTAATAGGTTGAAAGGTGGCTAGAATTCTAGCCTAGATAATTTTTTAATTATTTTTGCAATAATTTGGTATATGAAGTTTGGTTTCATTATCGCTTTAAGTTCAAAGCAATTGTTTACATATTATGTCATAAAAAATCACAACCAATTAGTGCTATACTAATTGTTAA
The DNA here is from genome assembly GCF_000836235.2 of Papilio xuthus. Classification (NCBI taxonomy): domain Eukaryota; kingdom Metazoa; phylum Arthropoda; class Insecta; order Lepidoptera; family Papilionidae; genus Papilio; species Papilio xuthus. The sequence goes on from NW_013530969.1 coordinate 5,506,064, forward strand.
CAGTGTGCAAACCAATTATTAACGATAACACAGAGTAAACAGTTTTTTATTGCCTAGTAGTTGCCTATAAAAATATTTTAATGGACAATTAACTACTTATTTAGCGTTTATTTAAACAAATAAAATATCGTTTTAAAACTAAATACACTAAATTGTTGTTATACTCGGAAATATATTGATCAGCTTTATGAAAAAAAAAAACAATATCTATGGATTGCAGTAGATTGTTGTGCTACTTTTACAACATCAATTGTATTCTCTTTCATCACAACAGATTCATTCATGTGTAAACAACGCGTTTTGTTAGTGGCCTGAGTTATTACGTAGTTTTTAACGATACCTACCCATTTACTTTTAAAAGCCTATCAAATAGCTGTTCTAAACAGATTAGCCCCGAACTTACATTAAGAGATATTTTACAACTATGTATATTGCTATGAAATTAAGGAAGGTGTAAAGTGTATTTTTTAATTAATGGTCAAAAAAGTTCTAAAAATTATATTTACTGTGGGTATGTCAATTGTGCTCGACGGAAATAATAAATATTTATCTATTGTCAGTATTAACAAAGATATTTGTTCTTGTAACGATGTTATTCTTGTAGTATGAATTTCAATGGATCTCGACAAACACTTAGGCTCAGGTGAACGCGCTTGTTGATAAATAAAACATTGCGACAGACGCATTACTGAGAATAATCTGATGTGTACAGTGGCACAGGATAAATATCAGTGTAATGTAAACGACACGGCAAAATTTAATAATACATGCCTTCTAACTTTGTCTCGAACGATAACGATTGAAGCATACAAAGTTTTTTTTTTCAAATAAAACATAGCATATTTTTGTTAATTTATTAATACTTCTTGTACTATTCCAAGTAAGCTCTAGGCTTGTATATGGCGTAGTTTACGATAATAGTTGAATGGATTCGATCTCTCAGTCCAGTGATCGGATATCCGTACCCTTAACCATTAGGCTATTGGCGCCCTGATTGTCGATCCATTGGTATCAAAAATATTACTACAGAACATTCATTTTTTTTGTTTTATATTGATGTTAGATTCTGTGTTCCTATGATATTGGTCTTGTAATTCCATTTTTATGTGACATTAAAAAAGTATATATTAAAAATAACAAAAATATACGTATTGTTAAATGATAAGATACGTTAATGCGTTTCTGCTGTACCATAATATGTAATATAATCATTGTATTCTTATGTGCAAGAAGGTTTTATACGTCTGGTGAAATTGATGCTGGCACATAAATACGTTTGTTTAGTATTATGAGTATAGTGTACCCTTGGCTTTTAATTAATGACGTACTGTTTTGGTTCAGTCTATTGTAACACCTAATGGGTGCGTCACCTGCGCACACGACTATTATTTGAGCGTTGCATTTTATTCGTCTATATTTTTTATCTGTGATCAAAGATAAGTAACGTACAGACATATTTTATAATAGATAATAAAATATGGTTAAAAATTTGTTTTGTAAATTTTCAATATACATTTATTGTGATATATATGTTAGTGTTTAATAGGTAACATTATGTGGTCTATGTTGTTGAACTTGATTAGATTAAACAAGAAATACCAGATTGATTCCGTAATATGACGGACATGGAGGATATGAACGTTAAGGTAAATATACATTATGTTACGCGTTACCGGTTTAATAAAGTATAAACATTTTTGTATCACATACATAATGTACAATGGACTGTTGTTTCGTTTTCATCTTGTTATACTTATTTCTTTCATCAACTTTATACGTGTATTTTATTATTTACTGTTTACGTTAAATGTTTCCATGTACAAAAATGTATTCACCAAACGCAGGGTCAAGGTTACCTCTACAAGATAAAAAATAATTATAGAATTAAAAGTAAACGAAAATGCACCACTACTTAATAAACATATCACAGAGTATTGAAATTACAGAGAAACCATTTTTATAATCATACGTCTGTATAAATTAATCCTAAAGAGTTACTTATTGATTGCTAAGGATTTCTTTCTATAATTTTGTCATTTATTTAATTAAAAAAATATAGACCGAATTCTTTGTTACAATAATTGGAATTCTGATTTTTTTTGTTGTGATAACTTTGGAACGTAAATAAAACATGACATAATTTAAAATGACGGGCCTATACCGCCTATTGATATCAATGTTGTGGGCAGCGCATGATTCATTGGACAATGTCTTTAGTTTGGTATGCAAGCCCCACTGTGGCACACGTCCTCTTGAATATTAAACACTTGTATTAAAATATTGTTTTAAATATTGAACAATTCGTGTTTTGTGGAGTGTTTTTTGTTTTTGTTTTATTGACTACTACAGTGATAATGACGTTTAGAGAATCACAAATTATACAAAAGGTAAACAGGTAATGTTTTAGTGGTTTATACTGATTTAAACAATTTTAAATATTATGTTTAATTCCAATAAAATCAAAGAAAACATGTTGACGTTCTTTGAAAAACAAAAATAGAAATTCATTTAGTGGAAATGAAGCTTAAGTTTTATTTAATGTAAATTTGGTTGGGTAATATACTGCTGAAATACACGAATTTAAAACAATGTCTTCGCTATGACCATGTAGACATGCGTAATATTTATTAAATCAACCTCAAACTATATAAGAAATGTAATATTGAATGTAGTGTTAAGTACATAAAAGTTCAACTATGTGTATATTATCTATCAACTATTATATTCAACTATTTTATTCAACTATAAATATTTAAGCATTTAGGAAAGTACATAAGGTAAAATAAGGATACAGATAATGCAAAAGTAAATTACCTCGTTGTATATAGTAAATACGAATTCCATTGTCATTACAGGATTTTTACAATATGAAAAACGTAGTGTAAACTTATGTCCGCCATTATAAAGATTTATTTTGATAATATCAATCATATAGTTATAAAAATAATTGTACACAGGACTCATGCCGTTTGGTCGGCGGGTCGAAGTTCTACGAGATGTTGGATGGGTCACAGGCGGCTGACACCGCCACGCCCTCGCCCACTGAGAAGCAGGACCACATGAAACCCATTGAGAGCGATGATGAAGGTACTTAGACACTTCTAGTTACATTTTTATCACTTATATGAGAATCTATGTTTTGATACCATTTAGAATTTGGGTATAACAAGAGATCGTGCTCTTGTAGCGAATTTATTCCAAAAATTCTTTCCGATGTTAAGATATGATAACGTTTAAATGCTTATTTTTAAATTCTTCTTCACTTAAAACTAAAGTTTGCATTTCTGTCCACATCACGATTGGAATGTAACGGAGGGACAGACGGACACCAATAACGTATTTTAATATGTGTATTTAATATGTGTGCATGAATATTAAACTCATATTATTTAGTTGTACAATATTTTCTCATTACCAGTATCTGTAGAGCGTGATTCTGTCATTTATTAGGTTAAAGGTCAGTCGTTGACAATTAAATCCTGTGTTCGCGCTGTATAATAACCTATATATGTAAAATAACCTAGTTTGTGTATTAAAAATGGTCCACTGTCCTGGTTCTATGTACGCAGATCTATATATATGAATATCCAGATTCTAATAATATTAGTATGAACACATGAAACAATCGGTGTGTGCTAATTTATTAGACATTTTGAAAAATGCCTTTTACTTCTACTGATTGCAACTAGTACAGTATTATGAACCTGATGAGGTAAAAGAAAGTATACAATTTGAAAAGAATATACCGATATAGTTAGGTAAGTAAACCCGTGTGCCATAGTGAATATGTATTTGTTTCAGTATCAGACGTGGACCAGGATTGCACCGTGTTCTGTGGGGTGAGCTACCTCGGAGCGCAGAACATCGCCGACCCCAAGTCTGAGCAGGACATCCAGCGCATCATGCAGGAGCTCAGCTCAATGCCGGAGAATAGAGACGGCATCGCTGTCTCTATATCCATACCCGTTTGTTCCCAGGGACTTGTCGTGTGAGTTTTGACTTTATATTAAAAGAAGAGAGGCTTCAACTTTGTGCTTTAGAAATTGTTTTTTTTTCCAGTTGTAAAATAATCGCGGCCGTTTCCAAGATGTTCAAGATGTCTTTAAGTGACTGATTTAATTTTTCTTTTTCAGCCTATACCAAGCGGACAGTAATAGCGTGATGACGCGGTATGCGGTGAATCGCATCTCGTTCTACGCACGTGGTGCAGCCGGCTCACCTGTCGCCTCCTGCTTCGCCTTCACCTGGTCCCACGGCGAGACCAAGGAGTCAGCCGTCTACCGCTGTCATGTATTCAGGTGTCACATCGCGGAGGCGGTCAATCAAGTCTCTAGTGAGTATTACTTACTTGAAATGTTAAATGTTAAGCGTTTGATTAGTATCTTCTTTCATAATACGTATACATTCAGCAATGTTGCCATCTTTATTCTCCTTGAAGTAACAGAGAATAGAACAATTGTCACATGACACTTGTATACTTATACTTTTATTTGTATACAAGTGTCACGTTATTTAAACTGTTACGTATAGGGGATTACGGATAAATGTTACTCTTCCTGAAATTTTGAATCTATGTGGACTTTATTGGAATTTATATTAAAATGGTAGTTATGTCCTAGATAAAGCGTTCGAACTAAATAGTTTAAGCTCGGTTCAAATTCTAAGTGCAAATATTTGTTCCAGTAAATTTGCTAGTACAAAGTTGTAGGCGCCTTTATTAAGTTATTTATTTAAAATTTGATTTAATATGGACGCTTATTTTCGAACTATTATTAAAAACAATGTAACATTTTGAATTGTTAAATGAGATGGACGTTTTATATATTACATAAATATTTGGTTTATTTCTCTACTCGCTAATGCTTACACAATGTTTGCGCGAACGTTTATTATAAATTAGTACGATCGTTTCAATCACAATACATTAGAGTGAATTCTCCTAATCATAGGCAGTTGACTTCCAACTCTCGGAACATACGAGTCCGCTTATTGTCGACTAATATGTAAAGTTGTTTCAACTAGTAAAAATTGTATACACCACTTCAAATAAGGTATGTCGTGTTATTAAAAATATAAAAACTTTTCAAGGTCATTATAATGTTAAATAAATCAATTAACAGTTAACAATGTCACTAACCTAATTCATAGTACTTTTGCAGCAATTTAAACGTCATATTCCTCGCCTCCCTTGCCTTTGACCTAGTGAACTTTTCCATCGCGTTTTATTCCGCCCCAATATTACGAGTAAACAGACGGTAGGGACTTTTATTGGTGTTAAATCAGTGACATATAACAAAAGAGCGTTAGTTTTTTTTGTTACAAATTACTATAATTAACAAATAAATAAATTTTATGTCAATTTACGTAAAGTTTTTAAGTGTTTTATGTTTGAAGGTCGCCATAAATCGAATTTCGACCAATTCTCATTTAGTGTACAAAATTGCTAGAAATCGAATCAACACTTGTTTAATAATTTTTTGGCACTGATCTATATAAAGCTTTTAACAATAATAACAATCTTATCATTGTATGAACGACGATCACAGATAAGATGAAAATAACTACGTTAGTTTTGTGAGTAAACTAGTGAAAGAAAGAGATGGAGATATACTATTGTATGAACCTAGAAGGGGATAGATGAATGCAAATCACTAGAATAGTGTCATTAGTACGCGCTTATCGGATGGCTTCGAATGTTTTTATTTTTCTCTACGTCATTGTCCGCGGAACGGTATTGGAGTGCATTAGTGTTGTAAAAAACTGTGTAAAAAAATAAAGTGAGTTTTAGATATTAGTTTAAAGGTTGTTTAGTTGTCAAGGTGAATTAATTTAGTTAGATATATTTTTACTGTTAAATACAAATGCTAGTTATTTTTATTTACTTTTTAAGATATTGTATTACTGTATTATAAAATTTTAAAATATATAAATAAACCAATTAGTAAGTTTTAATATAAATAAAAAATAGAATTGTTTACTAACTTTTTGTTATAATCGGCAAAGTAACATTCTTTACTGTTTTCAAACCTCCCCTTTTTCAATAAGTTTCGTTACATTTTTTTGCAAAGTTTTTACATAAAAAATTTACTAAATTCTATATTTAAATTAATTAGTAAGTTTTTCTTCTTTCTTGTTGCCTTGAACCAATTAGAAAAATGCATTTGACCTTATTTTATGTGTACAAAGCTATGGCGCGATATTTTCGCGGACACATAAATGTCACGAGATTGTAGTATCCGCCCACCATTGCTTATCATTTGGTATACTCTTAATTTCATAATCATAATGATGGTGTCGTCGATAATTTAATAAGTGTAAAATTTTATATACTTGTTTAACTTCGCGAAAGAAAATAACAGTGTGACAAAGATAGGATTAATCAGTTCAAATATAATTGGAAGAAAATGGCAGATTATATAATACATTTAATGTAAAATAACTGGCTTAAAATGTCATTTCTAGCTGATTATTTTAAAATTCGGTGGGCGTTTAATTTCTTGTTTCAGATGTGTTATAGTTATTTTCAAATATCTTAGCGGCTCAAGGACATCAGCTCGCTGCGCAATGCTCTCCTAACGCATCCCTCTACGCCCCAACACACCTAAAATTATGTTCTGCGCAACGACTCGAGCGAACTTAAGAGCCGCCAAGATATTTGGAAACATTTATATTTGATATAAATGTACACTCAAGCAGATAGATGTTTAACGTAGTAAAATCAAAAATAATGTTCTTTCAGGTTGTTTCGCAAAAGCATTTGAGCGCATTCCGCGATCAATGGCGTCATCACTAGTGGGCGAGTTGAGCGCAGCGCCTTCACTGACTGGCTCGCTGACTGAGACAGTGGGGCCAGCGCCTCCAATGCAGCTCATGCATGTACTGGAATGTACAGTTGACTTGAAGGAAACAGATGCCAAGGTATGGGAAATACACACTTATGATGTACATGTTAAGGTGGATTTTTCATTTATTTTTAAAGCAAGGCATAGTGTCAGTATTAAATGCACTTAGTCTGAGTAAAAGTACCTCTTCTCCTAAGTGTTAATTTAAATATTTAAGGTTTGTTACTTTGCAGGGTACTTATAGTCATGTGCCAAAGGAACGTCTCGGCTTCAAACTGAGGGGAGGCATTGATAAGCAGGTCACCATCAATGTGCAACAAGTCACCAACAATGTGCAGCCTGAGATGGATGACTCTCAGGTAAGACAGCATTAATAGT
>NW_013530969.1:5513729-5537596 GCF_000836235.2 Papilio xuthus
CATCAGACGAAACGCGGAATTTCTTCCACTTCACGCCTGTCTTCTGTGCGGTCGTGGTATTTCACCGGGCGAGCGGGCCAATTCGTGCTCCAGCATAAGCTGGAAGCGGACTCTACCACTGTCAAAACTGGTTTGGATGTATGGACGGATGTTTGTTAGAAGGTATATCCAGAATGGATCAACAGAGCTTGCTGTAATTTGACATAGATGTAGAATATAGTCTGGAAGAATACATAGTCTATTATTTTTAACCTGGCGCAGACGGAGTCGCGGGTAATGCCTAGTGTATACTGTGCCTGATTTATTCTCAATAATTACTTAAATTTTTTTATTATTTCAGATGTCGTATACCGGCGGGTTATACATAGAACGATGCTTTGGTATACTTCTCGCTCCGGGACGCAGTGTCAAACATTCCGATATGAGATTACTTGAAATGGTTAGTACATACACTTCCAATTACAAAGACTTATTTGATATCATTCTTATGAAGTAACAACCCAAGACAAACATATTTCGCATCTTATAAATGCGAATTAAATAAAATTTGCCATTTATGTAGAAAATAGTCTGTAAGAACACATAGTTATTATTTCTTTTTATTCTGCTGACAGAGTCGCTGGCAAAAGCTATTTTTTTTTTCGAAATATAATTACTTTAGTGTCATAGAATATTGTATAATATTTGTACACAGGTGAGCGGTGCATCAGGTGGTTCAGGTTGCTCGGTGTGCGCGCTGTGGAATGCAGGCGAGGCCGCGCTCGCTGCCTTCAACGTGGCGAGTGGTGATGGCGCGCCTGCATACATGTCGCTAGCTTTGGACCTTGTTATTAGAGGCATTAGAGATCCTCTCAGGTATATCACATGATACATCTATATACTTTTTTTAATCATACTTATAGTAAGTCTAATTTGTTAATAATAACGAAATAAACGCCCGAGCCGAAGCTCCTCAGGGAGCCCTCGAGTCTAGTTACTCTTAAACGAGGTTTAGGCGAAGAATAAATCCTTATGGTATATATGACCCCTTCACATCGTTTTATTCGTAATATAAAGACTTAACGTGGATTTCTGAGACTAACTTGACTTGGTTTTGTCACATAATGATTGGATTCGATATGTTTTATACAAAGATTTTGGTATCGGAAACCTACGGTTAGTGATTACGACCGTCTCATTAATACGACAGAGGAGTATGAACATGACTTGAACGAACGAATGTATTATAAATTAAATTTTAGAATTGTCTTACTAGATTTATCACTTTAGATTAAGAAAATTTTTATTCAATTCTTTTTCTAGTTATAAATTGCATATTTATTTACATTTTTAATTGCAGATTGGTTATAGAAACACCAGTGAAAGTTTACCCGCCAACAGAAAGGTTCTGGTACTATTCGAAGCGACCTCTGGTGCAACAGTTTTATATCAATTTGAAAGAGGTGATTTTTTTACATTTCTATACACGCACAAACGCACACAGTTACACTAACGCACACAGTCAGGTACACAGCGACACATACTAATTTAATCTTTACGTTGTTGCAGTCGCTGGATGTACTAGGACAACTGCAATACGAGGTTGCGAGTGTGGAAACTTCTGGAGAATTAGACAGATCTCGTCTGAACTTGCCGCTGTCCTTGTCTAATCTATTGCCGTCTCCCTTGTCCAGTGCGCCTGCGCCACCTTCGCCATCGGAACCCGATTCTGGTAATTACACAATATTGATTATTATTTGAGTCGATTAGGAAATTGAACTGGGAAACAGTAAACCAGGACTATGCAAAATCTTAGATTTGTGTAATTTTTTAGAGAAATTATATAATTCTGGTATCCAGCAATGTTCGATTTTTTTTATTTTTTTTCATGATTTTAGATGGCGACGAGCCACTTTTGAGTGGAACTGGCGAAGTGTCTAAAGATTGCGGAGTTGATGTTCTCGAAAACTGGGCGCAAGTGTTAAGAAAGTAAGTTTAACTGACATACATAATGTAATCTACGTCCTGCCTAAACTTCTTTTAAATTATCTTTGACCGCACTAAGTCAATAGTCACGTAGTACATTTTTATATCGAATCCTTGAAAATAATCCTTTAGAAAGTAAGTTTTGATATAGCTCGTGAGTATTTAAGTCCTAATTTGTAGTTTCTGCTTACCCCTAAAAGTTATAATCATGAGACTTATTGTTATGTTTGATTTTAGTTGGATAGGTCCACGTCCGCGCGCGCTGAGCCAGCTGGTGCGTGTGGGCGTGCCGGAGGCGCTGCGCGGTGAGGTGTGGCTGCGACTGGCTGGTGTCGACCAGAACGACAAGCTCATGGAGACCTACAGGACCCTCATCAGCAAGGTAACCATGCGATTACTGATGATAACTCTATTACTGCCGATTAAAATGATGTACTTTACTGTAGTTTTCTTAGTGCAAATATGTGGCTGTATTAAAATGACTTAATGTTGGTTTCTGAGACCAAATCACAGTATGAAATATATCGTTACCCTGCTTATTATTTTTAACAAAACAGATACCAATGTTTTATATAGGTTTTTTGGTCTAATAAACCAACCATTAATGGAATAGATTCGGGTTTAGTGTGCATAGTTAAGAAAAATTGTAGTATGTTTGTTCATGCTAATCTGAGAATCTAACTATCGGATTTTTTAATTTTTTCTTGTAATTGGTAGCGCACTCACTACACCGTATAAGAGCCGAGTAAAAAAAAAAGAAGTTCTGAAGCTGATTTATTTATTCGTATGTCAGGAGTGTCCGTTCGAGGCGGTGATCCAGCGTGACATAGCGCGCACGTTCCCCGCACACGACTTCTTCCGCGAGGCGGGCGGCCTGGGACAGGACTCGCTGCTGCGTATGGCGCGCGCGTATGCCGTCTACGACCACGAGGTCGGCTACTGCCAGGGGCTCAGCTTCCTCGCCGCCACCTTACTGCTGCATGTTAGTATACACTTCCTATTAAATCATACTAAAAGTTAAATTAAAACAAAAATTGTTGTACTAGGACAACTTAATAAAAAGATTTCAAGGTCTCTTCTATCTCTCTCTCTCTCTCTTCTTCTCTCTCTCTCTCTCTCTTTATCTTTTCTTACTTATCTGATTGATTCATAAATTTTGGAATAGCGTCTTCGTAAATAGTAAATAGTGGTTTATTGCAGACATGTTACTAATATTATAATGCGAATGTTTAAATAGATGGATGTATGGATGTTTGTTAGAAGGTATCTCCAGAAAGTCTTAATAGATCTCGGTGAATTATTACATACATAGATATAGAACATAATCTGGAAGAATACATAGGTTAATAAACAAGTTTTTTTTTAATTTCGCGTAGACAGAGTGGTGCGGTAATAATAGTAAATCAAATAAATCATAGAAATAAATATCATGGTTTTGTTTTAGATGCCGGAGGAGCAAGCGTTCTGTCTCCTGGTGCGTCTGATGTACGGCTACGGGCTGCGCGAGCTGTACAAGGACGGCTTCGAAGCGCTCTACATGAGGCTACATCAATTGGATAGATTGATGGAGGTAAAGTTCAGTATATTAAATTAACAAATTCTGCGCCGTATCGTAAAATTGCTAACTATTGGTTTCTTAGACCAAAAACTCCGTTTAAAATGTATCGTGATTCCTGTCAGTACATTCGTTTTTGACAAAACGGAGATAATATGTTTTGAACCGGGATTTTGGTCTTGAAAACCCACGATTAGATTAGTTTTAGATACTATTCATGCGTCTGCTATTGCCGCAGTATATAATTTAAGAAACAGTTTCTTTAAATTATTTTATCTATATATTTTAAGTATTTTGTAATAATTTTCAGGAGCAACTGAATGATCTTCGAGCTCATTTCCAAGAGCTGGGCGTGGAACCTCACATGTTCGCGTCTCAGTGGTTCCTCACAGTGTTCACCGCGAGGTTCCCTTTGCCATTGGTAAGTTAATAAACCATGTTTTACTATATAACCATTATTTAGAAGAAAACTATTTATAAACGAGCCCATCAATATGTTACAATAAAAATAATACAAGATCCATTGATAATGCTTCGTAAATTTCCGTTTAGTTTTGACGAGACAAAGTAATTCAATTGTCATATTCTCGAAGGGATTAAAGCTAACCCGTTATGTACTTGGGTGGTCTTATGTAATTTGGTCGATGTTTATGTATATGTTATTTGTTATAGGTGTACCACATTCTGGACGTGTTCCTGCTGCAAGGTATGGACACGCTGTTCCAAGTTGCGCTGGCGCTGCTCTCGCGTTCCCGCAAGGACCTGCTACAGCACGACTTTGAGGGCGTGCTCAAATATTTTAGGTATAGCACTTAAATACCTACTTGACAGATACAGTCCTCATATTCTCTTTGACAAAAGAGGGACAACCAGTAGCTGCCCAGGGCGCCCTGCATAAGCGGGCGCCACGGGACTTTAAGTCAATTATAAAGAGGCGCTTGCAGTGCCAATACCATATCTTAAGTAGATTTTCCTCAACACCATAGAAAAGGGTGAGCCTCAGAAATCTCGTCCCGGGGCGGCGAAAATGCTAAAACCGGCTTTGGGGATACCAATATGTGTCAATAAAAGTGATTAGGAAGTCAAACCCCAGTTGTATTCTGCTATCTTGTATAGTAATTGCGTAAAGTAATACATCTTACGTAAAATAATTTATATTTGTAGAGTAACATTACCGAAGAAATGTCGTGCGGAAGAGTCCTCCCGTCAAATTGTAAAACTGGCCTGCAGTATCAAAGTGAAGAGGCTGCAAAAGTATCAACTTGAATACGAGAAATTCATCAAAGGTATATTTTAATGTTTAATTTATGTTTTTTTCTTAATCTGCAGTTCTATAGTAATATTGATGTGTTTGCTTTTAGAATCAGCAGAAAAGGAGAAGATAAATGTTGAACTGGAAAGTCTGAAGGTGAGCTGCGGTCAGCTGCAGCAGGAGAAAGAGTCATTGGAATCACAGCTTACACAGGTAAAGTCAACCAAAAAATATTTTTATACTGAAAATCTTACTAATATTATAAATGCGAATGTTTAGATGAATGGATATTTGTTATAAGGTATCTCCAGAAAGTCCTCATGAGTCTTGCTGAAATTTGACATAGTTGACGGACGGAGTCGCGGGCCACAGCTTCTTTTATACAATTAACATTTTTTGTCGAGATTTTGATCTTTTTTTAATAAAATTTAAGCTTGTAATGTTGTTTTACCTGTATTTATTGTTATTTTTATAATTTGTTTCTGTTCAGAATCGTAGCGCATTAGAGGAAATGCAAAAGGAGTCTGTACACTACGCGGCGGTAGCGCGTGACTACCGCGAGATCTGCGCGCGGCTTGACAAGCAAGTGCATCAAATGCAGGTACATATAATTTTAGTAGTTTTTTTTATTATGCTGCGGTAATGTATCTGTATATATTTGAGTATTAATTTATTGATTTTTTCCAGGAATATGTCAAAAACTGTGTAAATTGCAGCGTCAAACTCGCGCAGAAAGATAACAAAGAAGGTAAGTCATTACATAATTACTTTAAAAAAGTTTGGGTTCCCATCCATACTTTTCAGATTGGGTATATCCGTTCAAGTCTTTTTTTTTTAATTATTTTGTTTCTTGTAGAATATAGATTTAACTGTTCAATACTTAACAACAATAGTAAACAGTACTTTTGTAGGTTTGTTTTTAGCGGTCCTAAAATGCCACCCTGTCGTTGCCCTAACATATTTTATAAAGTTGGAATATATATTAAATATTAATTGTAATATAACAATCGATAAAACTTTTTTATTTCTATTGTTAAACAATAAAAAGATTAGCTTTGCAGTTAGTACTAATAAGACATCGTATGTGTAATGTTGTGTCAGAGTGCGAGCAGAAGGGGGGCGAGGAGAAAGTGGAAGGTTCCAGCGAGACTGAGGCGCGGCTGCGGCAGCGCGTCCGGGACCTCGAGCTCGAGCTGGCGCAGGTGAAGCTCGCCCATGTGCAGGCACAGTGCAGCAACCAGGTCAGTACACTAACTGACCGACATTTATTGTAAATTATGTGTAGGAAACTTCATACGACACTCCGTTGATGATCAATTAACGATTTACGAAACTAACTCGAGTCATATGTACATCCCATACAGCTCTGGGCCGAACGTACGTCAAACAAACATGCGGTCACCTAAATTCTGCGAAATAACGAAGCTAACACTACCGCTACGAATTTTATTTACAGTTTTTCTAAAAAAATTTGCAGGAACTAAGCCACCAGCTGAACGCTGCCCTCAACGAGATGCAGATGAACCAGAAGCAATCGGTGACGCCGTGGCTCGTGCGCACGCTCGGTGAGTGCGCACGCAACTACGTACACGTACGCACGTGCCAACGTACACGTACGCACGGAATACCGTACACGTACTCACGCAATAACGTACACGTACACACACGTACTGTAAACTGCAGCTCTAACACTGTCATAACACAGTAGACTAACAATAGTAACACGACACTTGGATTTGATGACGTCATAACGATGTGGTAGTCCCTCCGTACACAAGGCAATGTAAATCTCCGATACACGGCGGATTTAGTAAATCAGTGCAAATCTATACAGCTGATATGTAGTCGCTATGCTTTTACGATTAACGTTGACTTTTGTACAAAGTGCCTTACGTGGAAAGTTTTCGCACACCAAAACTAATTAAAAATAATGAAAAACATATAAATACATATTGTTACAAAAAATATATATAAGTATAGCTTATTTTTATTCTTTCTGTTATTTACGAATATCAAATATACTAACAATCTTCAAATGAAATATTTTTTTTAAATTTGTGATTTTTTAAATTGGAAACTTCACATTAACGATAGACGTTTACTACCTTTATTCTTAAAAATTACACCTCTTCTCTATTCATAATTATAATGTCAAATTTGATTGAAAATTAAATTTATATTCGACCTTTTTTTGTTTAACGTATATTAAAATTGTGGCGATAAATCATTGCTTTGTTTGTTTCTTAATGGGTTGCATTTTTGATGACTTTTGTGGTTGTGATTTCACAGTTTATCGCTATAGACATGTACATAATCTAGAATATTCGAATATTTTTTAAGAAGTAAATTGCAAAAATAATTTTTTTCATATATTTTTTAAAATGTATGAAAATTTCATACATAAAAATGCTATACTTGAAAAGTAGAGGCTTTCGTATTTATAGTAGAAAATATCACTAAATAATAAACGTGTCAATAGAATTTCATCTCTATAACGATAGTGAGAGGAACTAAATTTGAATATTTTACTTGATTGTCAGGTCATTAACCAGACGATCCGACTTACCAGAGCTGAGGTGATTGCGTTGCATTTCTATCTCTGTTAACATTGCCTGTTAGCTAACATTTTATTATAATACCTGCCTATAGTATGCGACTATAAATATTATACAAGCTTTGTAGAGCGTTATCTCTTTCACACTTTTATTGTCAGTGTGTGAAAGAGATAACGCTCTACTAAGCGAGAAAACTCTTTGCAAATATATTTGTAGCCGCAAATTATACCTATACAAAATCTCTGAATGTTTTCCTTAATTTCATTAATTAACCTTGTCATGTTCTAATTTTTGTTCATGCTATCGAGATATTTGAGTCATCAAATTTTGTTCAATGTTTGCATCGCGTTTCATTTTTTTCTATGACCTTGAATTTTTTTATTTATTATTTAATAATTCTTGGTAGTAAAATAATAATATAACCTAACTAATTTGATAGATGCATGCATTTTTTTCGGATTAAACTTTTAACGAAATCTGTCATCTCTGTCTATCCTCCGAGTAATATGAGTGTTGTGTTTATAACTATAAATAGAAATAGCACGTGGATGAGCCAGAAAAATGTCAAAATATATGTAAGCATCACACATTTGACTAGATGACAAATACCTGCACCTTGCACTTTGGCTTTTGATAGAAATTTCGTATTTACAGTTTTTAATCCACCATTTAAATTGGTCGGGTTATAGAGCAAAGTTATAGCTCGAAAAATAGTATAATTTGTTAATGAGCTCCTGTTTTCAAAACAACTAAAGTGACACGTCTCTGTCCAAATGTAATTTAATGTCTATGGTATAAATTATACCAATAATTTTTATATTTATTTTATATCTAAAATGAATAAATATCATCAATTATTTTTGTAAGCTAATATATAGAGAGCTATTTTGTAAAATGACATAAAATTAACAAATATTTAGTACGCTAAAACTCAGCAATTTAATTTTCTTTCAGGTTCCATAATGGAGGCGGCTCAGAACAGACCCTCATTCCAGACTTATTTACCCAATATGAATCAAGAACCAGCAACGATACAAAGGCAAGGCTCTCTAACTAACGTTCAAACTCAGTCCCATTCTATCGCGGACAGGCGTGTCTCTGAACCTTACAGTCCCGACGTAGTCAGGAGGAAGAAAGATCTCAATACAAAACGACATTCAATGCTCGTCGAATCCAATATAACCAAAGAGGCTAAGGAACTCAATCGACGGAGCCATCATGACGTCACAATTGTCAAAAACCTGTCAATGGGTTGACGTAAGCGTTCCGTTTCACAACTGTCACATCTATGTTAGTGTTGCCTGTAAATATTGTTGCGCCATGGGGCCATCGCTTCACCCGAGCGTCAGGGTTGCCAGATAAAAGACGTAGTATAAAATGTATATTTTACTATGTTTAGGAAGCTTTTTACGCACCGGTTATCCTAGTCCTAATATAAAGCTTTCTCTTTATATACCAAAAGAGTTGTCCACGCAGGATCTGGCAACTCTGAGTTGTCATAGATTAAAAATTAACCGAATATATGAAAATTATGAATACCATTTTGCAATATAAGTGCACATACTGTACCGCTAGTCAATACGGTTAAATAATATTGGTTGTATATGTCTTTATTTTCCTAAGAAAGTCACATTATTAGTTTATTTTATAGGGATTTTATTTTAAATTAACTTTTGATTTAGTTACTGGAAATGTTTAAAATAAATCAGTGATCTTCGTTCATTCAAAATTGTGATTATATAAAATCAGTATTAATTTATTTTTTTTATTTTGCATTTATAATGCTTATTCAGTGTGAGGACGCTTGGCATCAGATTGTTAAGAATAATGTTAATTTCAATGTTTTAAATCTTATCTGTATTTTAAGCCCGCTACAGTCGTTCAGTTTTAAGTGAACATTTGAACTGCTAACTTAGACTGTGTGTGTAGGCAAAACTTTACAGTCCAGTCGACAGTCGAACTGTTCAGTTAAAACTGAACGACTGTTCCGAGCTTTAGTGTAACCGATAATAAGATTCATAAATCGATTACCTTGTTCTTCTTTCTTACATTTGTCGCATTTTTTTTCTATTTATACTTAACATGTGAAATTACATTTTAAGATTATTTTATTTTATGTTTTATTCGTTTAGATTTTTGTTTTATTTTTTTTGACACTTCTATCCTTTTTTTTAATATTGAACACTTTCGAAATTAACACGTTCAGTGCCACTGCAATTTGTTCGAAAGTAAACTCACAGAATGAGCCCGGTGGCATTGTACGTGTTAAGATTATTAATAGATGATTAGCTTCAAAATTACGATATTATATATTTACATACGATTAGTGAAACGATATTATTTTTTTATTATATGCTTGATAAATTAACATACTGTATATTATGTGACATGGTAAATGCTCACTGAATTAATGATAAATATTCTAGTATTTAGTGAGTGTATTAATATTTTGTCATGTCCCTGAGTGATATTAAGAACGGCGCTAAATGTTTAATATTATCAGTCAAGCTTGTGTATGTAGAAATATGAATGTTACTTTCTCATAGACTATAAAATCGATGTTTTTTAGAGGCGGCAAGAAAAAATATGATTTCGTTTTTACTGTATTCAAAGTAACTGATCTCTCTAAAAGAACTGTTTACTCTGAGGTAGTTCCAATGAACATGTGAATTCTGAGTTTCGTTGTACGATTTTTTTTTTGGTTCTATGCCTTGTGTTAAAAGAAACGAGTGTTTTTTTCTAAAATCTCTTCATTCGTTTAAATGAAAAATTTAATTTTAATAAAAAAATTCTTTTTGTTATAAAGATATAGGAAAGATTGCGGCTGCAAAAATTAATATAGTGAAGTTGATTTTTTGATTTATTGAAAGGCTTGCCATATATGTATTTTCCACTTTAAATGTAACATTTGTAAATAATTTCAAGTGTAATGCGAACTTCGTAATTTTTTATTGCACGAAGAAATCTTTATCTTCGTGTATTATAAAAATATAGTATTATAAGATTCACAGTTTATGACTGTTCGCGGTTAGCCGCAGAGAGGCCGCTGGAAAGCACGCGGAGAGGTATACAACCGCTTCTCTTAACGTCCCGCTGATATTATTCGTGTTAATTTTGGCGGCTCAAGGTCACTTTGGTGTGCGCAGTGCCCTCCCCCGCACCCCACTGCGCCCCAACACAGCGGCTCGTGCGAAATTGCGAGCTGTCATAAAGTTTGAATGGCACTGTATTATAAGAAAATGACATTAGCTTATTGATATTTCAGTTAAAAATATTTATTAATCCAATGTTCTTATGATTCAAATCCATATCGCGTATTCTGTCAAGTGTGCAACATAGAATTTTATTGGAATACGATATAATTTTTATGACAATAAAAATAATTTAAGTACCAAGAGATAATTATGGTTTCCTATTTGATTAATAATAATTTAGCAATTATTTCAACTTAGTTATGTATTATTACTCCTTTATCGTACGTTTCTATTGCAAGCACTTGTATACAAGTTACCGTGGGCTTCCGATTCCTAAATCTTCGTTTAAAGCATATTGTTCTATGTGCTGATAGGGATGACGATATGTTTTATACAGAGATTTTGATCTCGGAAACCCACGGTTATTGTTAACTCCGTTTTTTTAAAGAATGCAGTGACATCAAGTTGTATGTATTTCTTCAGTAGAATCCCACGGTTATTCATTGAATAATATTTATCATATTCTGATCTCTGTTAAAAATTGTTTCTATTTATTTTACAATTCTGTTTAGTTCTTAATGAAAGTGATTATTATAGTTAGATGTAGATATTATATTTGTTTATTGATATTTTAAAATGTTTAAGTAATAAGACATTTATAAATTGTTACTTTTGAATCGCAATATTTCCGAAATTATGTCAAACAAATATATCATTAAATTCATAATCCGTCGCATTTCATATTATATAGAGATCTGATGTTAATGTATTTTTTATTTGAGAAATCGAAAATTTTAGTTTGAAAATTTTATTATAATCATTATAATCGTCTAAATAGAAATGTACCTAGTTATGTGTGTAAAAATATATGCGATTGTGAGATTTATTTAGTCCCAGGCCTGCCATATTACAGCCTACGACCTGAGACACGCTATAAATGTTCCAATTTACCTAAACGTGTATAGCTTTATAAATAACGCGACATATTAGAATGTGAAATTTTGTTTATAGTCAGTTATATTTGCTGCGGATGTTATTTTAGTATCATTAATGGAAATAAAAGATTACAAATTTAATTTGTTTTTTACTATTTGTATAAATACAATAAAATAATAGTTTTATACACAAGTTTTCTGTAATTTTCTACCTTCATAATTCAAAAACGAAACAGTGACATCTAGCGGCGGATAGTAAAACGGCAATAATGATTCAATTCCGTCTTGTGGGAAGTAGCGAAAAGGTTTACAATTTAAAATTTTATGTCCTTTTTAAATATCGTGTGTATTTGATATAAAAAAATATTCACAATTTATCAATTAAAACTATTGAAAATTACCGATTTTTGGATTCCATATTTGAGCATATTTTCATCAAAAGATGGCAGTATTAATTTTATTTAATTTAAAACAAATTTTTAGATTAACGGCATTTTTCCTTTTCTTGAAATGCTTAAAAAAAATTAATTCTTAGTAACAAATTATGAAAAAGCAATTTTTATTCTGTATTTTAATTTGATTTGAAAAGTGGTATCAAGAGTTGTGGGTAGTTTAATATTAAAATGTAGTTACAATGAGTGGTTTTACATATAAATGGAATACTGTTTCGATGATGTAAACAGCCGCGATGGCACAAAGCAGCCAGCGTGTCGCGTGGTGACGCTGCTCGAATGATAACAAACAGGTGCTGGATATTTTGAGACCAGTTTGACACATAAAGCGACATCCTTTAATTTGATTCGAAGGTAAGAATATATTTTATAACCTTTGTGAATAAAGTACTCAATCTGGTTTGTTTAATCACGTTAAATCGGAAATTAATTAAAAGCAATAGTTAAGAACTTAAATGAATTTATTTATGGCATGATTTATGATTGGTAACTATTCAAGTGTATCGTTTTATTGCTTGTTTCATTTAAATAACCTTTTTATCTTGTTCAATATTAACTAGAGGCAATGAGCGGAACCGATACTCCCATGACTGTCATGTGTGACCGGAAACTATAGATTTGAACACACCTTTTATTGATTAATTCATAGGACACTACCACTATTTTATATATCATTCATAAAATAATTTTTATTCATTTCCTCAAGTTCTGATGCTATATTATTAATGCTGCTATAATATTAGCGGTTGTCAACGAATTAAAAAAGAAGCCTATTATATGCTCGCGTGCATTAGCCACCTTACTGTGAAAGTCCTCTAAAAATCGGTCCAGCCGTTCCGGAGATTCGGAAAGTCGGCCTCGCGACAAACATACAGATAGACAATTTTTTTCGAAAGACACTCGAATTTTATTAATAAGTTTAGATTTGTTGTTCAGTTTTTTTAACGTAGATGATCCGTTTTAGGTTTGGTAGCGTGAGTGAAAATGCATTGTCCGAAGCAGCAGTCAGTACCCGTGGGTACTTTCTCACGAACGGCTCTCTACAGCGCCGGTGAAAACGCCTTTTGTTTGCAACTTACACCCAACTTGGGATGATTTAACGCTTATTGTTGTCAAGAAAAATGCATCCGATATCATGGATTTTGTTTTTGTCAGTATCGTAGCGTTCACATTCACATGTCAATATTGAAAACTATCTTTTTTACATGTTGTTAGTGATATTTTTAACGATGGTTAA
Source organism: Papilio xuthus (assembly GCF_000836235.2). Classification (NCBI taxonomy): domain Eukaryota; kingdom Metazoa; phylum Arthropoda; class Insecta; order Lepidoptera; family Papilionidae; genus Papilio; species Papilio xuthus. The sequence continues at coordinate 5,526,875 of NW_013530969.1, forward strand.
TTGTGAATTATGTATTTCTAATCTAACATATTAGTATTGTTCAGAAAGAAGTCTTATTATTGCATATGAGGATAGTAGTAAATAAATAAGAGTCTCGCTACCAAAAACTATTTTAAGGTACTCTTTCATCATCATCATCATCAGCTCACTGTTGGTCATAGGTCTGTCCAAAAGACTTCCATAGGTTTCTCTATCTTCTGCATCTTTGGTCTTCTATTATAAAGACGTAACTAACTACTCTGCAGTGTACGAGAATACATATAAATTCATGAAAGTGATGACAGTGGATATTAAAATTAAAGCGAGCGAAGAGTCAATATGCAATGAATCACGTTGCAAGTTCGCCGGCCGCTCGTGCCGTTTTGATCTTGACTTTATTAGTCTGCTGAATGTCCTTAAATAGCAGCTGCACTGCGACACATCGTCTGTCTACTCCTTTTTTATGTCTCCCGCAGCTTCGCCACACTCTGCCCATTCATATCGTATGGGAGTGCGCTATATTTATAGTTTGATTTAAAATATAGCAAAATATAAAATTCGTGGGTCGGGATTGCAAGCGCATGTCTACAGGGCGGAGGAAAGCTTGTGTTTATATTTATAAATATGTTTGGATGGCTTTATGCAACATTTTTGTAAAAAGCATCCTGTAATTTTCTTTGGGAAACATCAAAATTTTTGGTTGGTTTTTAGTTATTCCCAAAGGTAGTAAGGCGTTTTATTTTAATCTTTTCGGAGCTCCGACATGAACAGATTATAAAGTGTGTAAACTGTTTTTAGTCATTATATTTGACATTTGATTCTTATCTTAATGCTTTATGTTTATGTTTTCTAATAACATTATACTTTCACAAATATCCACTTTATTTTCTTAAAGTCATTACCTGAGTATCTCTGAGCCAGGAAATAGCCGATGAATCCAGCAAAGGAAGATGTAATTACCCTCATTGCACTGACCAACTTCGAACATCAATTAGTACTACTTTCTCCTACTAACACATCAATTATCCTATACGTGTGAAAGAGACAAACAATGCAAAGCTGTGACAGTTGCATGTTTAGCAATAAATTACCATCGCATCGACAATGTGTCGTAATCTCATAAATGAAAATGTCATTTGATGTAGACAGCTACATTAAATGAACTTGAACGGAGGCTGCGACTCCGTCCGCGCGGAATTAAAAAAAAAACTTAAAAAGTAGCCTACGTGTTCGTCCAGACTATGCTCTACAAATGTGCCAAAATTAATTTAAATCTGTTAAGCCGTTATAGAGATACTTACCTTCAAACATCCATCCATCCATTTAAATATTCGCATTTATAATATTAGTAAGATTCACTTCTTTGTGATGTATGGAAACTGTCATTATTAACTTATTTAATGGTATTTACGACACGATTTTCGAAACTCAAATTCTCACCAAAAGTAACATTTTTTTTAACACAACCCAGCAATATCTTGGCTAACTGTTTACTCGTATTCTCTATAATCTTTTGGATTACAAATCTAATTTCGTTTCATCCGTGGCGTAAATCTCTTGCTTATAATCTAAAGAATTGGTTTTTAGATATTGCTATTTGATTGCGATCTGTAAAGTTTCTAAAACACTTCGCATTTCATCTTGATAGACGCCTATTTGATCTTTCGTAAGATATAATAACATTGATGCGAAATCGATTCCGTTTCACAACACTAGGAAGATATTTCGCTATTATATTATTAAGTGTAACGGTTTTAAAGTAATCTTTATTCTTTCGGAATACTGGCTTGTTTTGACTTGACTTTATTCCAGGTTTTAACTGCTGCACGTATCCAGAAGCTTATTAAATAGATAATATAATACTTTACGCATAAACTATTTGAAACTAGCTGTCGCCCGCGACTCCGTCCGCGAGGAATGAAAATAAATTCCAACTTGATCCCTCCACGCATTTTTGAGAAAAAGGGTCTTGACACATAGACGGACTGACAACAAGGTGATCCTATAAGGGTTCAGTTTTATTCTAAGAGGTACGGAACCCCTAAGTAATTAGTAGCCTCGACGAGTTCTTCTAGACCATGCTCTACATTTGCGCCAAATATCAACGAGGTCCTTTCAGCCGTACCAGAGATAACTTCAAACAAACATCCATCCATCCATCTAAACATTCGCATTTATAATGTTAGTGAGATATAACATTTAATTCGTTAAATAACTGATATTTTACGAAGTAGGTGCATAACGTTAACCAAATATTTTTTTTTATGTAAAAACTAACGATTTATTGGTGAAATCGCGGGCAAATGTAATTTATCTTTGTAGTAATTGAACCATTGATTGTTATTTCGTAAAAGACGATCTCAAACAAATTACATTTGGTTAGACAAGCAACGGCCGGTGTTGAATAACAGAAAGTATCGGAAACTTGGCAGCGTAACAAATCTAACACTTATATTATATTTAGGAGAAAGTGTAATTACAAATATTCAGCATATTTCTTAGTAAAAATCTTAATTTTTGGCAATCTTGTTGGCAATTTCGTGGCTTTTTTAAACTGTTTTCTTTTTTATTTTATTAACACCATGTCTGTGGCAAGAAAATTGGCAATAAAATTGAGTACAAACTCTAAGTATTTTAACTAAAAAGTATAACAAAGTCTACTCAAAGAGAACAGAAATATATCTCAAACAATCGTTTAGTCATAGCTGCGTTTGCGATGAAGTCATTCTGTAGTTCTGTTGTTCCATCTTTTAACACAATCTTAATTTGTATCTAAGCATCAGTTTCCACTGTTGAAACGATAGTTTTGAAAATATATTTTCATCCAAATCACTCTTCTTGTTATAACAATTGTGGGCTTAGCACAAATATTTGTGGCAAAGGCCAACGTATAGTTATCTACATTTATATTAACATTCGTTCAGCGCCTCCCAGGGCGTAAAGAATAACAAAAATCTCATACTTATTTTAAAGTAACTGACGATGACGATACGAAAGCTATTGTCATAAAGTTTCCTGATAGGCCCACTATTATTGTACGGGACGTATATTGTCCTCTAAACATAGTCGCCACAGTTTGTCGAAATGTACTAAGTATAATATTACAATGATTAAACAAAAGCAGGTCTGTTCTCTATTCGCACTTTATACGGTCGTTGACATGGTTTTATTTCAAATTGTTACTTTTACTTAACTCAAATAAGTCGTATGAAAATTCATGCTATCTCACGCAATGCGCACATTTTCTAGATATTTCTTACATTATTTTTGGAGTGGTATTTTATATTAAAAGCTATGACAAGGTCGTGTACGTGTAATGCGATGAATGCTTATTTAGGTTTTATATTATGTTAATTAGGCGACAACGTAAAGTTAAATAGTACTATCACGTATGACGTATGAATTGTCTATTTCGAAATCATGCAATTTTGTCATCTAAAACAGTTATAAAGAGGTCAAAGCTATCATAGTTAGCATCAAACAAATGTTAATTGCAATAAAAAGAGAACGGAACACACTGACGTAACTGATCACTGGCGCAGTTCAATTGAGATCGCTTCCATTGTTCTGACATCGAAGTGAAATTAACGATCGTAATTAGTTGATCTCGACGTATCGCGCTTTACCGCTCTGTTTTGACTTTTGCTGCTTTATTCTTATTGTTTCAAATCAATATAATGATAGAAACTTTCTGCAAGTCATTATTTTTTTGGGGTACAGAAAGACAGAGAAATAATCTAAGTTTCATAAATTGGAGCATTGCCAACCAATGATCTGGGCTAGATTTTGGGGGGATTATCTATATCGATGTCTACTACACTACTTTGAAATCCTATGAAGTGTCTTACGTAAGATTTTTTTAAGTAACATTTAGGATTTAAAAGTAGTGTGCATATTTTTTTTTTGGTTCTCTAAGGGTTGTTGTGACCGCTGCCCCACCCCCCTCCTTGCGACTCCGTTGGTAGAGTCCAAAAAGTTTCAATATAAATCAAAGTAAATGGTTGTGGAATAAGAATGATATCAAATATAAAGATTAAAGTTTTAAGGTGTCATATTCGCTTCCAGGTCGTCAAACTGCATTGATGCATTGATGTTACGAATTGATTGCTCGTATCGCGTTACGGAGTTGGAATCGATTCCATGTAAAGGCGCGTACAAACACGTAATGCGCCGCTCAAATTGCACGTCGGCGCTCAAAACGATACCTTCCGAGAACAATACAATAATATGGACCGTGTCGAATTTATGTCTTCGCCTTCGCGTGATAGAATGCGAATTAAAAACAAAATGCAACGGGGGCATTGGATACAAGCGGTAACGCACGGCTGTATCTCAACTTTCCTCATTAAATAATATAGGGCATGATTCTAATTCGTAATTAGGCTTCTAATAATGCAAGGGTCTTTACAATCATATATAGTTAATCGTGTCTTACAATTTCACTCTCTACTAGAAATTTACTTTTACTATTCCGTGATGAATGATTTATTCTCAGTATATCCCATAAGCAAACAATAACAATGTTGTTAATAACATAACCTTAATAAAATTGAAGTGTTGCAATAAATAATATTCAGACATCTCGTTTTGGTTACCTTGTGTTTATTTGAATCAATTTGGCGACCTCGTTTTTCTTAAGAGGGGCTTTGTTATGAATTGTTTCCGGAGACGAAAGCAACTTCGCTTTCATTACAAAATGATGTACACATTATAATGACTGCGACTTCGAACGAGTGAATCTTCACAATCGATGTGAGATCCTCTCAACCTAAAATATTTGCGCGACATGTCGATTTAGTCGACATGTCGCGCAAATATGATTTGAGATTTAAATTTTGTGTCGTTTAGTTTTTATGTGTTAGTTGTCGCTCGCATATCCGTCTGCGCTGAATAAAGAAAATGTTCTACATCAATGCCAAATTTCAGCGAAATCCATGAGCTGTTCTGGAGATATTTTCTACCAAACATCCATCCAATCATCTATAAGTCCATTTAGATTTATAATATTAGTAACAATTTAGATGGACATCAAACAGGCTGGTTCTTAAAAGAAATGTGAAACCTTAATACTGTCTATAAGTACCAGGATCGCAGACAATAGCCGGTGGTTGCGTATAGCTGCAGTGGGGGCCTTCCTGCGTGAGCGGGAACAATGCCTATTGTGGCAACACTATCCGTTACCATTTCACCGTCAATTTTATATGCCACTGTTTCTCATACTAGTTCGTCTAATCATTAAGGGATAAGATAAAATGCTTTGTGCCAAACATAATTTGAATTTATAATCCATATTTTTAAATGACGACACCAATTTAATCAGAGGCATTTAATTTTTAGTCATTTTTAAGCATTCATTAACTTTATCTCACGACATCACAAAGACATGGTGAAATTCGTTGCAAGTCGTCGTCAAGTTATTAACACTGACCCGTGAAGAGTTACCAGGCGAGCATAACAATGGGTGCAGTTGTGTTTTCTCTTCCCGCAATTCTAATTAACGCGTGGAAATGTACAGTCAGCGTCATATAGATCGTCACAGACAAGATATGCAAATATATAGGTACATCAAAAGTAATCAATTATATCGGTACAACAAAAGTCCTCAAAATAATAGATACATTCACCCTGCTCAAAAACATCGGTACATACACAGCGTCAAATATATGAGTACATGCAAGATGCTCATAAATATCGTAGCAGCCACAGCGTCATAAGTAACGAAGCAGTCAAGGTGCGCAAAAATATCGGTACATTTGACAAAATTGAACTCTATCTCTATATACTTGTGATACAATTTGGAATAAACTACTTCTGTTACATTCATTTGACACTTTGCATCAAACCATTTTTCAAAATTTACTTAAAGTGTTCGACGCGGATGACAGATATTATGTAGATAAAACCAACATCAAATTTAAGTTTGTCATCATATATGCTAGTTTGGTCTCGTGGCCTTACCGTTCGCCGCCGTTGGTACGTAAGGTCGGCGGTTCAAATCCCAAGCCACTATTTTTTTTTGATATTTAAACTTTTTAATTTTAATATCGAAGCACATGTAATTAAATTCTATCGCCGTAGTTATTAGGTACTTTTTGATATTGCCTTGGACTAATGAGTTTGACCGTTAAAGTACTTTTCTATTTCAAACAAAAATGAAGGAGATAAAGCGATGCTATTGGCATGTAATTTGTTTATTACTCATGTTTGTTAAACTTGTACCGGTAAAAATAACACTTTTACTTTTACCTTTTACTGATACTGATTATATTTAAGAAACAAAGAAAAAAACTGAATGTCAATATCCAAACTACATCAAATTTTTGGTCGATTGCAATAAACATTCCAGTGTGCGTGGGCGCGCACACATATGTAGATAACACTTGTACGTATAGTACCATTCTTAAAACCCGCAAAGACAATCCACGCTCCGCCCACTCACTTCACCCGCGATGGTCTGACCTAATTGTTGTTAACTTTATTTAAATTTCTTTCTACCCTACAGCGAAAATTATAAAAAAAAATTGTCGAGCAAAATTTTACATTACCAAATTTTTACTGGTTATGAAAAAATAACCCCGTGATTGATAAAATGAAAAAAAAGTAGCCTGAGATTCAAACCGGTAAACTTACATATTACGGCAAACATACTAGAATACTGCGCCAATCTAGTATTATATATATTGTGACAAGGCAAAATTTGATATTAGTTAATACGTATCTGTCATATTCGGCGTGACAAACTTTTATACTTAAGCGTTATGACAGGAGAAGAAAAATATTGGGTTGCCCAGTAAGTTCGTGCCGCTTTATAAGGAAAATTGAAACACTGTTCTCTTAAATTTTTGGAAATGTTTTTAAATTATATTGGTACGACTCTATACCTAAAACGTCTTTTATTATTGGATAAAATTTTAAAAATTAGTTTTTATCTCAACCAATGAAATGAAATTATTCACAATATAGAAATTTTCGTGACGTTTGATAATGGTGGAAATCCGAAAATGAATCCACTTCAGCTACAGTCTATTGTAAGCTTTATATCGAAAATCAGAACGAACTTTCCGGACAACCTATAATGTTAATACAAAGTGTCAAATGAATGTAACAGAAGTAGTTTATTCCAAATTGTATCACAAGTATATAAAGATAGAGTTCAATTTTGTCAAATGTACCGATATTTTTGCGCACCTTGACTGCTTCGTTACTTATGACGCTGTGGCTGCTACGATATTTATGAGCATCTTGCATGTACTCATATATTTGACGCTGTGTATGTACCGATGTTTTTGAGCAGGGTGAATGTATCTATTATTTTGAGGACTTTTGTTGTACCGATATAATTGATTACTTTTGATGTACCTATATATTTGCATATCTTGTCTGTGACGATCTATATGACGCTGACTGTACATTAATGTATGCTGCTTTGTAGTTTGCTTTAATTTGTTATCTCATTTTATTTAGAGGGAATGAGTGAGATAACACTATGTTTTTCATGAGTGTTTTCAAATTGGATAACCATAGTATGCACTACCGAAACATATCGCCTCAGTTTTTTTCGCAGAAAGAAACTTTGTTCATGTGATTGTTTTTAAGTTTGGTAACATGTTTACTGTAAAGATATACAGTTCGTACGTTGTTAGATATACAGACATTTACATAATAGCCCATCACAATACTAAAGTGTTTGACGTTTGTCGTGAATTATGATCTTCCTGTTGTCACGGTCGATGTTGTGTCAAGCAATTGCCGCTCTATTGGTTAACGTTTTTGTTTTGTAAACGTACGCTCCAGTTTGTTGACCCCGCGCCCCGCACACCCCGCACACCCCGCACCGCATTGCAACCGATACGATCCCCATCAACAATGAAGCCTCAATTATACGCTGACATAAGAATCTCACGATACACTTAAATAAAACGGTCAAAGGTTGAAGCGAATTAAATTGTTTGGAACACTTTCAGTCAGTTTCGTTTTTAGGTTATATTATACAATTAAATACACTGGTTAATTTTCAGCCTGTCCGCAGTGTTAGTTTTACTCAATTTTAAATGTTTACTAGATGACAAGCAACTTACATTAGCCTGATTAATATAAAAAAAACATTCTGCCGAAGACGTAGCAATACTGGTAACTAACAACCTTTGCCTTTTTAATGACGAAAAAAGATAGGTGAAAAATAGAGAAGAGAATCGCGCGGGAAGTGTTAACGATGTGTAGTCGTGAAGAGATTTCGTTGGAATTTTTGTTGTATATAGTTTTAGAGTATAACAATTTTAACAACGTAATAAACGCAATTGTGCTGCTGTTTTCGATTTATACAGATATGTCCGTGTAAAGTACAAAAATTACCGAGGATTATTGTTCCATGCGTTTTCGCAGTATGTTGAAATGAATATTGTATAAGTAAGAGAAATGTTCACGTTTGATATTGTTATATGCATTATTCATTTGCACATGAGAACATCGACAAAAATAACATGATTATAGATATCTTGTGACGTAAAAAACGATAAGCCGCTGCATTCGATATGTTGCATCGTATTAGCCAAAGAATTCGGTGAAATTGACTTTTTAATTAGTTATTTTTAAATACCATTTGAATAGTGTTGGCTGCGTCTATTGCAAGGGATTTTTGCGTGTAAGAGTACTAAACTAAGTAACCTATTATTGTTAACCTTTTGGTAGTTAGAACTTTTTATCAGTCATTTGTTTTATGTTGTTTGTTATGTTGGTGCAAATGATTCTGACCTTGAGCCTTATAGCTCGTTTCGTACTAACCTAGTGACAATCTATACGAAAATTGTATAATTTAGTTAGGATTTTCCGTAACCATGGCAAGTACCCATGTTCGTTAATTAACGGATTGCTCAAGTTATAATTTCTAACTGTGCCAAACCATACCAGTACGTTATCGTAAAGACGTCTCAGGATCTGTTTGTCAAGATAAGCGCCTTCTATACTTTGTTTGCCATTTTATCAAATGACAGCCGTCAATTTGACATAAGTAGATAAGAAATAAATAACATATTTCAGCTAGTAAGCCGGTTTCTGAGAACGAAATCTCTATAAAAAAAGTTTTCATCCCTGTCATTATCTTTGAGAAAAAAGAGATAACAATATTTTTTTAACGATGACTTTGGTATCAGAAACCCACCATTAGCGATCCTTAGTTGCCTCTAATTTAGTTTATATTTTATACATAAAACTATACATTTTAATTGTTCTTAATGTTTATAGGTAAATTGGCAGGTTTCCAAATGACCTGTCTAATTCGTCTTTTAATGCTTGCTAAATGTATAAGTTAGATTTGAGCTCGTAACTATTTAGAAATGTGGAGGTAATTCATTCGGTAAACTGGACTATGAAAATGAAAGTGGCAACATTTCCTTTTTTTAACAAAGTAGTTTCTTGCTTGTTTTTTTATAGTAGCTCAGAAATCTAATCATATTAGTCATTGCCTTATTCTGATACAAATAATCAAAGCGATATCGTTTTTACCTCGAGAACAAAAGAACGATTAATTGAGAACTATATTGTAAGGTGCTCCTACAGGCTATTTTATGATTATGGTATCTTCAGATTACCCTAAACTTCATTAGTAAAGACCGACGATTAAAGTGCTATATTAGATAGACCACAAAATGCTTTTTACTTTAAAAATAAGAACAACATTTTAGAATACATTATTAAGATATTTTTTTATTTCATATTGAACTACAGTTAGTTACAATTAAGTATTTTAATTTGTCAACAATTGCTAATTGTGTAAACCCATATCTCCTAATACAAACCTGTATCGTAACTTAAACGAATTTAATTTCCAGAATAATCATGTCTAGTGTGACGACTTTCTCGTGCTTTCCGTGATTAGAGAATTTCTAAGCTGCAAGTTGCAAGTAACGCCCGCATATATTGGTGCATTCCCTCGGCGGCCGGATTCTTGGATATCTTCCAAATACAGACAATACTATGCCAGCAATGCAGGAAATATTAACTGTAGTATCAACGATTTACTTGAGAATATATTGAAGCTGACAGACTAAGGAGACAGTCCTGCGATTCCGCCCGCTCGGAATTAAAAAACTATATGGCCATTGTGTTCCTCCAGACTATGTTCTACAGCCATTATGGAGTTACCTTCCAACATCCATCCATCCAAACATTCGCATTTATAATAGTAATAAGATTGAATGGAAATCATATGCAAGTATGTACCGATGACCTGGTCAAGGTTGCGGGAGAGTCCTGGATGCAGGTAGCACAGGACCGGTCATCGTGGCGATCTTTGTGGGAGGCCTATGCCCAGCAGTGGGCGACTTATGGCTGAGAAAGAAGCAGAAGTGGCTGAGAAAGAAGAAGAAGAATGTATGTATTAATATTCTAATTAAACGATATAACCTATTATTATTTTTTAACGTTGCTTTTTACAACATCTAGATACGTAATATATTTCACTACGTCATAACCGTGATAATCAATTTTGAAAGGTATTTTCCAAAGGCGACTTTTCTAATAACACCTAAAAGCCACTTTCGTTCTTATTAACAGATATTACTGTTTTATATATCAAAAATTAAACCTAAGTACTAATTTACTTTCTTATTTTAAAATTAAACAAAGCCATATCCGCTTAGTAACTACTCAAAAAGTATCATAAAACAAAGAATTACCTCGATCGCGGGTTTGTACGCGGACAGAGAAAAGACAATGTACCGTCCATTGCCAACTTTTGTACGTGAC
>NW_013530969.1:5537612-5577493 GCF_000836235.2 Papilio xuthus
CCGGGAGCTGTGGGCGTATGGCCTCTATGGTTCGCACGCCATATTCGGCGTGCATAAGGCCACTCGCCCAGAGCTCCACGGTCGTCCTCCTCCTCGCCTCCCGGGCACGGGAGAGCTCCTCCGGGAAGGAGACAGTCCTGCGATTCCGCCCGCTCGGAATTAAAAAACTATATGGCCATTGTGTTCCTCCAGACTATGTTCTACAGCCATTATGGAGTTACCTTCCAACATCCATCCATCCAAACATTCGCATTTATAATAGTAATAGGATTGAATGGAAATCATATGCAAGTATGTACCGATGACCTGGTCAAGGTTGCGGGAGCGTCCTGGATGCAGGTAGCACAGGACCGGTCATCGTGGCGATCTTTGGGGGAGGCCTATGCCCAGCAGTGGACGACTTATGGCTGAGAAAGAAGAAGAAGTGGCTGAGAAAGAAGAAGAAGAATGTATGTATTAATATTCTAATTAAACGATATAACCTATTATTATTTTTTAACGTTGCTTTTTACAACATCTAGATACGTAATATATTTCACTACGTCATAACCCATAAGATATCTTTGACGATTTTAATAATCTAAAGTCACACTTACGAGACATAATGGTTAAAATAGTAATAAGGATTCCTAAGGATGTTGTTTAATTACTAGAGACATTACCAAGAATGTTCTAAAGCCGATCCTCCACCGCCAATATTAGGATATGTAGATATAACGTTACATATCTTGTTTATCGCGAATGTTTGCATATACGTCATACTTTCCTATAGCGCCACTTTATTTTTAATCTCTTTATCGCAAGGCGAGGTTTATAAGTCGTAAACAACAGATCATGATATTCAATTTTGAAAGGTATTTTCCAAAGGCGACTTTTCTAATAACACCTAAAAGCCACTTTCGTTCTTAATAACAGATATTACTGTTTTCTATATCGAAAATTAAACCTAAGTACTAATTTACTTTCTTATTTTAAAAGGAAACAAAGCCATATCCGCTTAGTAACTACTCAAAAAGTATCATAAAACAAAGAATTACCTCGATCGCGGGTTTGTACGCGGACAGAGAAAAGACAATGTACCGTCCATTGCCAACTTTTGTACGTGACGACACGACAAGCCGTTAATAACATTCTACATATATAAGCTTCCGTTATTATGCACTTTAATAACATGCTCTGTGTTGATCGTGCAGGCGAGGCAAGTACCGTATCAGCAGACTGATAAACTTAATTATAGTGTAACCACAGGCTAAGTTGATGTTCAGATCAACCAGTAATGTTTATGTGAATATTTTTTACATTAGCGCAAAACATACACATACATACCCATGCTGAGGTACTGTTCGAAAAGAATTGTTGTCTAAAATGATCACCATTTTTATCCTAAGCGAAGATACGATCATATTTTTATTAAACTAATCTATTTATTAACATTAATAAGATTAATAATAAAATACTTTTGTCAGGTGATAGGTTTAATTATAATAATTGTGATAAAATAGGAGATAGCATAATAAACCATTTGCGTTAAGAACAGTTTTTCATTTCTTTTACGTGTTTTTTTTCATTGACCTCACGCTAAAAAAGAAAATAAATATTTGATGCGCTAGGAGCACTATAAAGCTGTACGGATATTCCTATTCTTTTAACGCTAATTGTTATACATTTTTTTTATTTCAAAATTATCACGTAGTACTTATTGCAAAATTACATGAATTATAATAAGTTTTATAAAAAAAGTACCACCATTTTGCAGTTGCAAGTACAAACGAAAGAATCATAAAATATTTGTTTTTCCTTTATTTTTGCCATTTTTTTATTAAAAATTTATTCATTCGTACCAAACCAAAACATAGGCATTTTTAGGAAAATCTAAATATTGAGATAACACTTTTTTTTTATTAAAACTGTCAAAATAGTTGGTAACCCTACTTTTAGTGTTTACAGAGTGTAACTATTGGCTGATGGCCAACACTGGCCGCTGGGAGTGAATGTCAAACGGATAATACATCATATTTTGTTTTTCTTTACAGCCAGTTTTAAATAATGTATATCGGAAGTAAAACATTGATTTAAAAAAAATAGCAAGAATATAAACGCGCTAAAAAATAATTCATAAATTTTCATGCTTTAAAAATATAACACCGGTTCTTGTTACGAATATTAGTTAGATTTATCTAACCGCTTAAATATCTTTACTGCTTAACATATTTGTATAGGTGTAACAAATTCCTAAGGCTGACGCAGCGTACACGGCCTTGACTTGAAGAATAAAGAAATGATTAATGAAACGTTAAATTGCTTTTACCGAGAGTTGCAAACTATGGAGATTGTAGGCAAATGGGAAATGTGGTAACTCGATTTTCATTGAAAATGCGCGGATTGGAACATCGCAAAAAATATTAATTTTCAAACGAACTTGAAAAAAACATCGATAACATTGTAACAAAAGTACGTGTTTCTAACAGTAAGCTAGGTACATATAAGAGTTATTCGTGTTTCTTTAACTAATATGATGAGGCTATCGTAACATAATGTATAGTTCTTTTCAAATAGCTTCACGGTCCAAGTTCATTGGCAGCAAGCTTCATAGTGCCTTCCCGCATCCCGCTTAAATTGTGAAGTGTGCAGCAATTCGCGCGAAGTTAGAGCAACCGAGATATCTGAAAACTACTATACTAGACTACTGGGTCAAGAAATACTAATATACTGCATTCATACAACAAAATTGGTTCCCACGCAATTGCTGTTGACAATTTCCATACCGCCTTATCTGTACAATAATTGGCCATAGTGATTTACAATTTCATAACATTTTTATCGTTCATAATTCCATTTCACCTTGTTAAGGTTAACTTGTTGGATATTAACGAAATTACTCACGAATATTTACTGAAAGTTGCACAATTTTACATATTATAAATAAATTCTTATTTCATATAAGTATATTTTTAATTATTGATATAAAGAGAAAGATTTGTGATATCTCTAAATATTAGTGTAGAAACTCTTCTGTCTTTCTTTTGTTTTATAAGATTTAATTATAATTTTGTTTATTAAACTTTAAAACATTATATAAACATATATCAAAATGACAATAGAAAAAAGTTTTCACAACTTTATTTATAATATTTCTCACGGAACATTCTTTGTTGGATTTGATTATTTAAACTTAATATTTTAAAACACAAGAGGTTGTAACAAGAACGCGTAAACTTTCTCCTAATTTCTATGTTGAAAGTTTTGTAAGAGAATACATGAAGTAAGTTAATCGTGGTGCTACGTGTGACGAATAACTCAACAACTTGGCTCCCTATATGGAGAGATCGTGTCATACATAATGTCTGTTATTTTCATGCGATTAGGTTTTGTGACATGCAATGTCTTCTTAGAATCGAATTAGTAACAAGTGTTAACGTAATATAAGGTAAAGTTATGAATGACAATATGCTAGTAGATATAGATTGCCATTTACTACAGTTTCTAACCTTACTAATATTATGAATGCGAATGTTTGGATGTATAGATGCATGTTTGGTTAGAAGGTATTTCGAGAACGGCTGCATGAATCGCGCTGAAATTTGTTATAGGTGTAGAATGTTGTCTGGAAGAACACATAGGCTTCTCATTGTTTTTTAAATCCGCGCGGACGTCGTCGCGGGCGACTGCTAATATTAAGTATGCGATATGAAAATTGATATGCTAGGAAATGAAAAAGTTAAAAAGTAATATGTTTAAAAAAAAGACTGAGCAAAATGCAATGAAAGTTGAGACTTTATTAGAGCTTTGCGTGTTTTTTTACTAATTATAGTATGCGTTCTATATCATTTAAAACCATTAGCTGTTTTTTGATTGTGTAACTTTCACACTTAATGTTCTTAATTTGTTAGTCGTGAGTAATTTGCAACTTTAGTAGAATAAAGGTCTCAACCCTAATAAATTGAGTTAATTCTCTCCGTGAGAAGAAATCTTTCAACAATCTCATTTGCGATGATAGCGTGGGACATCAGCAGTGGCAGCTAACTTAGGTATACTATAATTAATTATTCAACCTCTCTTCTTGTCTTGTTCTTAAAATAATAAGATAATAAAGCTTATAATGTTGACTAATCAGTTGGTGAACTGGTTAACCATCAAGCGCCATTGTACCTTTTAACATACAATACGAATTCATTGGATCTAAAAAGTTCTTATTGCGAGTTTAATTTTTTTTAATGGACTAACATCCTGGCAACATTGAAACATACTCATGATTGTTACCAAATGCGTCGGAGTCACGACACGAGCGCAACAGGTTCGCGGCCGCAAATCTAGTTTCTTAATCGCCGGCTCGAGTTCCGTCAGACGCGCAGAAGGCAAAAGTAAACCCGCGACGGTGTCCGCCATTTTTTCTGTCCGTTCCACAGCGCTGATTACGTTCATGACTTACCTTAGAATAAATTACTATGTCATGACGCCTACGTACCTACTTTAATTTCGAGCTTAGAGCCAGACACATTTTGTTTACATGTTTTTAGGCACAGATAAGATTGTACTATAGAGGAGTTCAAGTTTGAGATGAGGATCATGGGGTCACACGGAAAGGTTATATAATTAAAAATTAAATGTTATAATAAACTTTTATCTATTAAATTAATAAACAAGTCAGATGTAAATATCCATGGCATTAAATAGTGAATAATTTTATCGTTAATGGTAGTCCTACAAATTCACATAAACTACAAATACCTTACCGTACTTGATCGTCTTCCCCATTGGTTATCGTAGTTTCCAGATGTGACATTGTTGATTTAACTTACAATTACTTTACTCCAGTACATACATTTTCTTACATTTTTCGGCTTTACAAACATTTCGTATTTAGATTACAACGATTGAGTGAGTTGGAGAGATCGCGGCGCGCGCGCCATCGTCCACCTCGCCAGTCAGCCGCCGCTCCCCGCTGTGTGCGCGTGTCTCGATAGCGTTAGCTACACCTGCCGTCCGCCGCGACGCAAACCCGACGACCGTTATCGTCCTAAATGACAGCCTAATGGACGAACGGAAAGGTAGTCAATGCATGCTCGTGTCGTTTATGTGAACTTTTTGTGGAGTGCAGTGTTGTGTTCATGTTGATATGGAGGAGGTTCGCATATCGGATTGGCCCGAACCACCGGGTTCGCATGCATGGCTGCCCGCTTATGGTTTCCAGCATGACTTATTGGATAAAGATGACTTTTTTGGCTCAAATGGTGAGTTTTCGCAAGTTAGAGTTCGATAAACTCTGACTAAGAACTAAGACCATTGAGTCGAAGTAACAAAAAGCATGTTTCTATGAAAATGTGTTTATGTTGTAGACCTGTGTATAATATATACTTTCAAGTTTGCTTTGTTCGTTGTATAAGTGTTAAAATATTTGTTTCTGGCACGTCTTTTTTCTTCTCACTTAACACAAATTAAATTATATCCCTTTTGTTACGGTAGGTAAGTTTGGCTCACAATGTTGCAATTTTTTATTGTAGATCGTACAAACAAAAAGGTACGATAAGAATCGTTTCGTTAGCCTGGAAACTAATTTAAAAAATGAACAATAGCTGCACTTTATTATTTTTTCGATAAAGCTGCCAATTGGAATATAGTTTGATGAAACACAACATTCGAGTTAAACTTTACATCAAACAAATATTATAAGTAATAGAAATTGTACTAGGAAAAGTCGCAATGATAAAGTTGTAAAATAAAACATAAAACTACCCTTTTACTTGCCAACAACTGCTAGTTATTACATTTTTTAGTTCTTCGCATAACGAATGAATCAAAGTGATTTCACGTAAATTATGCAATTCTTTAATAATATTTAAAGAGGGTGTTTAACTTGAATTGAAATAGAGAGTGCGATTGTGAAACGGAAATGACTACAATCATTCATTCTAATAAAACATTTTTTACTGCAGATTTCTTATTTCGCCGAGAAAATTGCAGCTTCGTGAAAGTGTTCAATTATAATCTGTATGAGTTGGTAGTTGTTTTAGATTAATTATTAGTAAAATTACTTTGGATTTTTTTCTGGTAACATTCGCGTTTTTATTTTACTAATTCACTATGACCTTGAAACTATTATTTGAGATTTATTTACGAAAAAACTTTTAAATCTGAAACAAGCACTATTAAATTTTTATCGAGCTTACAACCTAAATGCTCAAATTAACCTTAACAAAATCGAATTGAAATTACAAAAAAATAATTTGTCTAAGCTCTGAGATTCGAACTTTTTACAACGTGTAAATTGCAAGTATTATAAGCAAATTTACAACGGCCGATAATACACAAAGAAATGTCTTACTCTCAAATGTTACCGCTTAAAATGTTATACTTATTTTGATTTTCGTGATCGTAAAACAATTAAAATTTAAAAACATAATTTCTTACTATATTGTCTCATTAATTAAACATTATTATTCAGATTGCGCATGTTGTGACTCACATGCACGAGGTTTTCAATTCAAATTAATTATTGTTATTCTTTGAAACCTTAACTGTATCGATGCATCGATCATAAGACTGGCCAGTAATACTTTGATACCAAGGAGGCCGTATAAATGTGTACTCTTTGGGCGGTTATTTCTGACGCCAAGTGAAGGAAATTCAATAAAGGGCGATGTCATAGCAGAACTGCACCGTCTTAGGTTTATTGTATTAAATATAGCAATCACTTCTTAACAAATTAGCTTAGCAAAACTAAATAGGCTCAAATGTACAGTTGCTGAACTCCCATACAAATAAGCAGGCAATATTACGTGTACAAAACTGTACAATATAGTCATATTTGTAATAGGCATGCACCACATTTCACTATTACATTATTGCACCTGGCAACCCTAAGTTCTAGCAGCTGACGGAGCATTATCACCTTTACGTTACACAAATATTTGTGTCTAGTGGCGTCAGTTTGTATAACGCTAGAAATGTTTTGCAACATTGCAAACTTCGATACCAAAATTAAAACACCGTTCTAAATTTAAATTTATCGTATGTTGTTTTTTTAATTACATTTGAATTTCATATGCATTTGTTGGCCAGTTATCTCGAAAGTCAATTGTTTTATATCTTTGGATCTCATTATTAATTTCTAATCTTAAATATCTAATGAAAATTAATTTCTGCAAGTAAATTAAAAAGATTGCAAATTAATTATATAACATAATTGAATGGTTATTTTTGCTCATTACAATGTTCCCACTTTTAGAAGAACACAAAGAAGGCAAAGACAAAATTGAATGAAACTCTGATATATGAAGGCAGTCGCGCGGGCCTTATAAATTCCGTTGCACGTTTATGTGAGGGGAGGCATGCAGTCAAACCAGTCCCCCTGCCCCCGTCCCCGGCCCTAAAGGTCATTTCTTATCCGGCGGTCGCGCGCCGAGCCGACATGTGCTTTAGAAAGGACTCCGACAAAAGATGCGTTCAAGGCTGTCCCTGAGGTTTGCACGTAATGTGTAAAAATAACATAGTCTTTGCAGCTGCTATCTGTTTGCACATGCCCTTCAAATTGGGGAAGCAAAAGAGAATTTTCATTTATACCAATGGGACATATAAACCTTAATAAATTTACATAGACTTATACGACTACGATATTGTTAAGAACTAATGTGTAATATAAAAATATTTTCTCGTACTTGATACCGATTTTTTTGGAATTGTTCAAGAGAGCAAAGTAAAATGAAACAAGTACCATATATTCGTGTAATACTAACTATGTAACTATGAATTATGGAAAACCCACGTAAATCTATAATATATAATGTATTATGACTTGTATCTTTATTGTGTGTTACGAAAACTACGTAGGAAATAAAATTCAAGGACATGTACAAGCAAAGAATCCAATTAAAAGCATAACAATCTGTTAGTTAAAATTTTTATTCTTTGGTATAGATATTCGTTGGTCTAAATATCGCAATAACAATCCAAATATATGATCCATTGTTTAGATGATTCAGATTATTCTTAAGGACCGAAATAATTCTTTATTCTGTTAAGTGATCTACGTAAGACATAATCATCCATGTTTCGAAGATTACAGAACTTTTTTTTTTATATCATAAGGTGGCAAACGAGCGAGCGGCCACCCGAAATCGCTGAAATAGCGAAGTGACCGTTGCCCAAAGACATACGCAATTGCATATGCGTTGCCTACCTTTAATCGACGGAGGAGAGGATGCACAGAAAGAAAATATCTTCCCTTTCCTTGCATCCTCTCATCCGGAAAGTCCACTTCCACTTCCCATCTTTTCCTTAAAAAGAAAAGGATGGGAAGGTAAAGAGAACTAAATTAGGCCTCCGGGACGTACAAAATAGAATTGTATCTGTCTATGTGCAACGGCCACTTTGCTATTTCAGCGATTTCAGATGGCCGCTCGTTTGCCACCTTATCATAAATAAGTTGAGAATGAAATAAGATCGTCTTGTTTCACCGATAATGACACAACCTTGATATGTTACGATTGACATTTTGATAAAGATTTGATGCAGATAACGGAGAATTCTGTCAGCAGAAAGATTACACTTTTGTTAAAGTCTGGTGATACGATAAATATTTAGCTATTTTTGTTTGCAATATAAATATGCGTTTAAAACTAGCTGTCGTCCGAGACTCCGTCCGCGCGGAAAAAAGACTAAGTAACCTATGTATTCTTCCCGACTATGTTCTATATATGTGCCAAATTTAACGAAGACACGTTCTGGAGATACCCTCAAGTAAACGTCTATCCATCCAAACATTCGCATTTATATTATTATTAAGATTACGTTGATTAGTTAAAATACGTTTGCAATCTAGGTTTCAATCTAACATTACTTTGAAAATTCTATAAACGAGGCCACAACGAGTTATAACCAAAAAGCCAGGTATCTGGGGCGGCCGTTAAGTCATTACAAATCGCAGTGTATATTAAAATATTCTAGCAATTTCATAGTAACGATATTAATCAAAACCGTACCGCACGCCACGGGTTATTGCCGTGACTTCAACACATATTTTTTGGAACAATCCACAAGAATAATATAACCGTCTCGTTGAAGTAGCCCATCCCGCAATTTTCTTATAAGAAAAAATGGGAAAGGGATGGGATTTGACAGAGGATGACGCATAGGAAGGACTAATATTATCTTTCTGTGCGTCCTCTCGTCCGTCGATTAAATGTAGGCAACGCATCTGCAATTGGCAGTCTATGCAAAGCGGTCGAATTGCCATTTCTTATAATTTAGTTGGCCGCATGCTCGTTTGCCACCTTATAATATAAAAAAGTTTAGATAAATATTCCCACTAGCGCGACTGAAACTGCTGTACAAAATAACAACTAATAATAAAACTCGTAACTATAGGTAATTGAAAGACACGCAACTAGAATTTGTCGTGTGATGTCATTATTGTCATCTCAATTTATGAGAAACCTGGAACGGTTTAAACAAACTTATCAATGTACTAGCTGTCGCCCGTAACTCCGTCCGCGTGGAATTAAAAAAAAAAACAGCAGCTTGTTCTTCCAGACTTTGTTCTATGTGTATGCCAAATTTAATCGCGATCCGTTCAGCCGTTGGTGATACCGTCAAACAAACATCCATCCATCTAAACATTCGCATTTATAATATTAGTAAGATATGATACGGTGTTGTCCTGATTGCATGTTAGTTTTAAAAAAACATCAATTACACAATCAAAATTATAATCATCGTCATCATCGTGTGTTGATAAGTGAATCGTTGCGCAGAATTCTGAGTGATAAGTTCGATGCATAATTTTATATTAACCTTGACTTCTCGTTCAAATATGTATCGATAATTATAGATAATACATTGACTATAAATAATACATACATATTTAGAAATGCAAAGTTATAGTAATGAGAAACGCTTGTTTTTATTAAATGACGAAAACTATACGTATTAATTAGGCAGTCGATTCCAAAAGGAGGTTAGAGGGGGAGTATGTTTAATTTAAACGTACGGAAAACCGTTCGTGGTTTATGCTTTCAGAAAAACTAACAAATAGTAGGATCATTCATATATTTTCAACATTTAAATCTACATTACCAAGGAAAACTATGTTTTATAACGTTCATATAAATTCCAAGTCCGTACCTGGTACAGACATTTAATACATATTGAATTAATAAAAAAATTACTGGCAGTTAACAAAATCGCTATGCTAACTTTTTACTGCAATAATTTTATAGCTAACACGAGGCAATTGCTGTGTGTTCACATCGACTACCAATCTCCCGTACACGATGTAGAAACTTTCATATTGCAAGTTTTGACGTGTTGATTGACTATAAAATGCACTTGTGCATCCGTTGACGTACTTTCAAAACGTACAAGAAATAGGTTTAAAGGCGGGTTTCCACTATTGAAACAATTGTTCAAAACATTGTCATCAAAAATTATAAGATATTCCAATTCTTTGTATTACTGGCTAGTAATAAATGTTTACGGTTAGTTTTTTTTTTGGACGCGCAAAATTTTTAGTTGTGGCAACGCTGGATTTCAACTCCAATATTAAATTTTGTTGATATTGCATCTAAAACGTATGAAATTATTTTATCAAAAAAAATCCTTATATTCGTTACATGATGTTTAATTCAACTGTAAAAATATCTAACTTTCTATATGGAATATGTAAACAAAAAAGTATAAGAAAGTCCATTCAAGCAATGACTATGGCAATGTCCGTCCGTTGACTTCAAAAGCTTCCGCTAACCACGTCATGCAAGTCATTATCTATTCCTCAATACTGGTGAAACGATGTAGCATAGATACTAGTGAAAAAATAGCACACTCTTAATTTTTTTAAATTATTATAAGGTGCCAAATGAACAAGCGGCCACTTAATATTGCTTGAATTTCTACTATACTGATAGGTGACCGCTATCCATAGACTAACTTAAAAGTTTGCATATGCTTTACTTTTAATATTCATCAAGCATTATAATGCAGTAGATGCTAATTTTTGTAACTACTAACTGTTGCCTGCGACTCTGTCTGCGCGAAATTAAAGAAAACTCAATTAGTAACCTATTTGTTCATCCAGACTAAGTTCTACATTTGTTTAAAATTTTATCAGGATCTGTTAGCCGTTCCATTTCAACGTTCGCATTTATAATACTAGTAAAATAGTTCTAAGGCAGACGGGCATGTTGACAAATTCTTTACTAATAGATTGCTTTTATCATAAAAGCTATGTAGACTCGGCTATGTTTAACATTTTCTGTACTCCAATTCCCAGCAACGTTAATATATGTGTCCGCATGACTGTACTTTATATTTCGTGTGTTAAATCATAATGAGTCATGATGGCAACACTGAATAAAATTAAAAAATAAAAACAAACCAGTTGAAGTGGCGAAGGTCTCACGGGCTGTCAACGGCCCTTGTACAGGTGGGACCGGCTTTGCTCTAGCCCTGGTTTTCGGGTCAAGCGTTACTTCACACGCAAAGTTCTCGTCATAAATTAAATGTTTGTTCACACATCAAAAAGTTTGCGATCAGTAGCAAAAGTTAATGTGTTTTGAAATGAAAAAAGTATCTTTTTATTGTCCTAAGGAAATGACCATAATGTTTACTTGCTAAAGATACTTTTACTTCATCAGACGACACGACAGACAGCCAGGTTCCATCCACACCATCTCGATGGCTGGCAATCCACAACCGTGCGGTTTGCGCGAAACTTCCTGCCTCGCACAGCAGCGTTGTTCTGTCCTCGGCTGTATTTCAAAACCGCTACGACTTGGGGTCCTTCAAGAAGCGAGTTTATCACTATCTCAAAGGCCAGCAACGCATCTGCGGTTCCTCTGGTATTGCTGATGTTCATGGGCATCGTTGAACACATCGGTGTTCCCGCTGCTCGTTTGCCCCCTTCTGTTATATAAAAAAAATTATAAACTTTTGCTACCGATCGCAAACTTTTTGATGAATGTCTTGTTGTATGTTTTGTAATGTCAAAAATACAGTGGACTTTTTATGAGGATAAAAAAAATCAATCCAAGTCTTGATCCTGTACATATATCGTTATTCGTTTAATTACTATTCTTCTGTATTTTAATTGTTTACAAATCGTATACGATTTCACTAGATGCAAGGCCAACTTTTTATGTCCAATCATTTGTCGATTACAACTAAATAGAACCTCGTTAAATCACGTGAAGGTAATCGAGAGTAAATGCCTCCGATCGGATACATATTCATAACTGCTAGCGTGCTAAGAATTACTATAGGTATGTTACTATTATTATTTTTAATACAAAAATTACAAAAACATGCTACAGTAATACCATGATAGTGATCGGTGTCCACAATTTTAGACTATAATAGTAAAATAGAAGAATTTATACGATTGTTTTTAGACTGATAAAGAGTTAAATATCTTATTTCCTTTTCAACGTCTGTAGGACGTTCCTCAATAATTAAATTATTTAACATTAGCTAGGCATCATTAATTATTGCACATCTTCATGTAATATTTATAATCCAGCCTAGTTTTAGGTCGTTCATCTCTGTATCAGTCGCTTACTTCTTTGTGGATAAAAAATATATGTTTGTATAAGTCTTTACAATTCCTCCTTCTCTGGTCCTCTCCTGGCATCCCGCTTCCTGATTAAACTAAAATCGTGTTCTGTGCACCGACTCGTGTGTTGTTAGGAGCTGGCACGATATTTGAAAAGACTTATATCTTAGTAATTGTACAATGTACACCGTTGGCTTGTAATTATAAAACAATCATGAGTGGTCAATTCGTTGAGGTGGTAGAGGTCACGTCTACATAGCGGTGCTGCCTAGATAAAACATTACAAATTTGTCTCGGCACTCCTGTATAATATTATTTTTATTCTTTTTTACTATTTTTTTTTAATCCCTGCAATAAATATCGTTACAGTTTTAACAACTAACTGGCGCACACGTCTCCGTCCGCGCGGAATTTAAAAAAAATAGTAGCCTTTGTATTCTACCAGACTATGTTCTATATCTACAAATGTCACTCTAGCAAACATCCATCTATCTAAACTTTCGCATTTATAATATTAGTAAGATGTCGTAATAAACTTTCTATTTCTGCTATTATAATTTCTAATACTTCTATGTTCTGCTTCATATTAAGTAGTATCATTTTATCTACAAGCAGTTTGTGACATAGTTATTTGTGGTTTGTATTTGCGGTAAAAAAGCGATTAGTATTACCACAGATAATACAATATTATACAAGTATTATGTCAATGAGTCACTGAACCAAGCGGATAATGCGAAACGACAGTTAAGAACTAGTATTTATATGTTTAATAAAATGAACTTTGTCGCTACAATATAATAGGATTATCAACAATGGTATTAAAACAAGACATCTTACTTATATTATAAACTAGCTGTCGCCCGCGACTCCGTCTGCGTAGATATATAAAAAAACAAATAGTATCCTATGTCCGTCTCCTGGCTCAAAGCTACCAACCACCTTACCAATTTTCAGCCATATCGGTAAAGCCGTTCTTGAGTTATAAATAGTGTAACTAACACGACTATCTTTTATTTAATATATATATATATATATATATGAGATACGAATGTTTAGAGGGATGGATAGATGTTTGTTTGAAGGCATCTCCGGGACGGATCAACGGATCTCCACGAAATTAGGCACAGATGTAGAACATAGTCTGGAAGAACACATAGGGTACTTAGTAAGTTTTTTAATACCGCGTGGACGGAGTCGCGGGCGTCAGCTAGTGATGTATAAAAGTTATGGCGACACTGAGATCAAACCAACTGTTGTTTAGATACGCATCAAAAGTTTAAATTTGATGAAAGACACAAAGCCAAATTCTACTTAAAATGTGCAAATACTATCGTAAAAGTGTTTGCACAACCCTATTCTTAGATGTTTTATTGCTTTTGTATGTATTTAAAATTATGCACAGCCCTAATATCTACAACCTTTTTAATTACGTCGTTCATTTGTTGTGTATGCTAATAACATCAGAATGCAGTCAAGTTGTCCTTTCTAGGCAACTATTATTATAGCAGCTGTTGTGTACCGTTTGTGAATGACAGTTGTATATCTATGATACTGCGGTGTACACGTTTAACGCTAATAAACAAATAAAACTTATCAGTTGTATTTATATAACCAATGTAAATATATGAATTAAGAATTTGGTATTGAAAATTGATATATTTATTTATTTTATGACATATCAAATAAAGGAACGATCGATTTAGTTAAAAGCAAAAAACACTGTGTCTCTGAGAGACATTAATTTATTCTTTGAGAATCAAATCTTTGCCTTGTTATTCTATGCCTGTGACTTTTTATTTTTTACTAAGAAACAATCATTCGATTTAAGGCCATACCATGATACGACTTACTAGTTTCTTATCGTAAAAGTAAACACATCGTCTTTCGATGTATTCTTTGGATGTTGCATTTCTCTTTTAATGTGGTGTTTTCGACTTTCTTTAATAACAAAATTACGTCTGCGTGTCGAACTTGTATAACCAGTTTCACTGGCGCTTCTCAAACTGCTACTTTATAGAGGAGGTTAAATGGTTTGTATGCGGTGTGAAGCTACCACTATTGCCTCGCTTAATATGTGGGCGTCATTTCTTTAAATAGGAGAAATCGTTGATATAACGATCCTTTTTATTTGTTAGAAAACTAATATCTTGCAACAATTGTAACTCTTGGCATTCATATTAGCGTATTGGAATAGGCCTAATCACCCTTGACTTATGGTAAGGTCCGAGCCCATCGGTAGGGACGTATAGTGAGCTGATGATGAGGTATAGGAATATAGTTAGTAGCCAAATCTAAGACATGACTGGCGTCTTTATAATTCACTACCTTTTGCCCGTGATTTCAGTCGCGCGGAATTAAAAAAAAATTGTTAAGTAGCCTATGTGCCAGTCAGTGTTCTACACTAGCTGTTCAGACGATACCTTCTAACATTTATGCATCCATTTAACTTTCGCATTTATAATTTTTGCTTTGACTTTTTACGACGAAATTCGAGAGTACAACGTTGATAATGATGGTATGATTAGATCGTATCCTTAATAGTAATGGGTTAATATTTAAGGATATTTAAAAGCAGACCGTATTTGATATCCTAAATGGGTACGTATACAAATTTGGGTTCATTCATTAATATGGAAGTGGTATTATGGTTAGTTGATACCTTTTAAGATTGTGTGTGGGAGCACGGGTAAGCTTTGGTTTGATGTTATGATGTCATCCGGTATGTATTTTAATAATTTACAATAAAAGTTTTTATAGGAAATGTATACAACTTAAAAGTTCAGTAAGGTTCATATTTAAAGCTTGTATAGTAAATAATGGTCGTTAAACACTTTCTCTATTCTTCTAATTTAGTCGTAATTAATTTGGTCGTAATATCATCACTGAAATACATAAATATAAAATTGTGTTTTATCTTGTAGATATCGCCTTACCTATAACATATCGGTACAATAACTTAAGGTATGTTGACTAGTTAAGTTATACTTAACTCAAAAGTACGAAAGAAAGTGACTAGATAAGAAATCTGCCAAATATTAGATAATTAAAGTCAATTACTGTTAAAATATAATTCCAAATCTTCCAGTATCTCTGCTACGTAAGTGCACCTTTAATAATTGCGTCATCGAAATAAAAAAAAAATGTTGTGGTAGTCACAAGATTGTAGATAACGTTTTGTAAAGTAAATGCAATGCGGAAATAGTTACTGTTTATTACATTTACTCAGTATTTATGTAATGTGCTGAAATTAACGTAACTATGCCGTGAATGGTTACATCATTGTTATAGTATTGAAGCCGATTACTTAAATTAAACATGAGCAAAATAATGATGATACATCTCTATCAACAATCTATTCTCATCACGGATAGTTTTAGCATTTCCGGCGCCCTGATCGAGATTTTGGCGCGCCCTTTTTAAACGTCGCTGCGCCGTTTTTTTTTCGGAGAAAATCTTGAAAATCAACGTCCCTGGAACACTGAGCCCACGTCGTTCTACCCTAACTTGATCACAAAAGTTTCACAACATGAGATTTTTTGTGAAATATTAAAGAAGACAACAAAAAAGGTTCGTGAGTCTAGTAGCGGTAAACGCGTAGTGGTTTTTTCTACTTTTTGCATTCCATAGTGACGTCCGTTCCGATAACAGTTTTACCTGCGTTCAAGTGAAACGTAAGAAATAAAATATTTTTTTGCATGTGAATAACAATGATAATCTTAAATTACAAATATATTAAAAAAAGATATAATCAATTGATCTTTTAAGACGAGTTACCTAAAACGGATGGGTGGAAGGATGTTTGTTAAAGTATCTTTATAACGGCTTAGCGGATCTGGTTAAAATTTGGCATAGATATAGAACATAGTAAATGCATACTACTACGAAAAGGATTACCCTCCTATAAGTCGGACAAAAACTAGGGCGGGCTATGATAATACTAAATGGATGAAATCGGGCTTAACCTAAAACCCAGTATAGCAAACACAGAACGTAATATTGTTTGGCTTGCGTTTATACTGTAAATCAATCAACGATCTGTTATTTATCAGAATAACGCGTAGCTTGTATTTAATTATTTAGGTTATTTGTGAACGTCGAATAGTTGTCATTTGTAATTTAATCGCAATAATTAATTTTAAATATAGCACTCAAACAGCAAGCAAACTTTGTACTTGGAACGTTAAAAAAAAAATTACGACTCAGATATTAAGTTTATCGAAGAAGATTGTTATGATAGTTTTTGTTTATTCTCGCAAGATGGTGAAGTTACGGAACTAAGATGTTCTAGTTTTTACGCGCGTTAAATACGCGTTTTGCATAACGACTTAGTGACAGAAAGATGTCTTCATTGGCAGGCTCTCAATGCTTCAATGACTTATCCTGGGTTTCAGAGACGAAAATCTCCTTTGAAAAGATATAATTATAATGTTTTGTCAAAGATATTTTTATACAGATACATTGGTTTCAGAAACCCATGGTTAATAAGTTATTTACTTCCATTAAAAATGTTCATGATGTTTGTAAGAGGATGGTCAACGAAAGCTTTAGTAAAATAAGAATTTTTAACTAACGACTTAATTTTAATCCAGAGCTCTGAAACGGATTGTTTTGTTTGTTATAAATATCTTTGAGTCATAACTAAATGTTCATACCAGTACTAACAATCTCAAGGTCAAACAAAAGAAGGAAAACAAACTAATCTCTATTTCTTTAATTTATAATCATAAAGTTTAAAGCCATAGAACAATGTTAATTGCTTAAAAGGATATTAGAAACTATTCGCAGAAACACTACAGCTTATGCTAAGCTTCGAGCAAAACATCAAAGATAAGATACCGCCGTAAGCTTAATCTCCGCCCAAGCAAATTAAGACTTTAAGTTTTAGCAATAAGGTCCAAATTTACATTGAATTTGGTAAATAATAGTAAAATCAAGTTAAACGTATCTACAATCGCATTCCTATTACGATGACGTCTAGGAGCAAGAATGTATCTCACTAAGGCTAGAATACGTAATGTTGTCTATACGTAAGTCTAAGTATCGTAAGATTCAAACTTTATGGTCGCTCATGGTTAGCTGCAAGCGCATGTCTACCCACTGAGGCATGTGTTCTGTGCACCCTTTTAGTTTGGATGACACTATACGTCTAGTGATCGGGTAGTGTGCAGACATACAGATGTAAGTTTGGATGATTCGGCTTCCGGTGTGTGTGTGCGTGTTGTAAATTATTTTCGTTGCTTTGTATGTGTGTTTGTATTTATGTGACGGTTTAATTTATAAAAAAATATATTATTATAATACTGGAAATTGACATGTTTTTTTAGGTTCAAGATAAAATGTAAATTAATTATGTAAAATGTTTTTAGTATTTAAGTAAAAGCAACGTTCATTTATGCACTTTAGGATAAAAGGTCAATGACCTCGATCATTTTTCAACCCTGTAAATTGTAACTATTTTTCAAACAAAAGCCATTAATATATACACATCTTTTTTGGTTTCTATTTGGACCGCTAAGTAACGTAATGTAAACCATAATCTCTATGGAATATTACAGTATCATTAAAAACCGTATACCTTATTACGTATATAAATTTATTCCGCATGCCTTTACAGAACAGACGTATAACTAAACGTTTATAAAGAACAGCCTCTTACGTAGTGTTGGATTATGATCAATGAACACAAAACACAAGCTGTAGCGATCAAAGCTACTATATTAGAAATAATAATAGTACGTCGTAGACGCGCACATAGATATATCCTCGCTCTTGACACGCGGTCACTTGCCACGCATAATAATAGATTGAAAATGATTCACATCACTTTAGTTCTATACCAGTTACTTAGTGACTCGTACGATATGACTTTGAACGCCCGCATCTTGTTCTTTATTCAAATATTTGTTTTTAAAAATCGAACGCCGAATAGTTAATTTTTTTTTATAAATTCCCAATGGCGTAGGCCGTGCGGAAATGTTGTGATTAGTGAAGTGTTAAAAGTTCGAAGTGTTTCGATGCCTTCCCGCCGATTCCGCTTCGGTAGGTAACAACATTCTTCTATTAATATTCTTAGCACATTGAACAAAACAAAACTCTTTACTTACTACAAAATAATTATATCCATAAAACGACAAACTCTTGTTTTTACGTTTCAGAAAAATAAACTTAAACTGTAGAAATAATGTACGATTATGTAAAAAGGTTTACATTAACACTTTAATCGTTTTATTAAAAAGTTTAAACAATACAGGGGGCATTAATAGTCGTGAATGAATCGTACCTATTCAGTCAGAAAGTTTAAAAACATAACCTATAAAAGTTTGCATTGTATAACTGCCAGTTTCAAGCTTTCTAACAATGATTTTTTCCCTTAAATGTTAATACATTCTCTAAGTATCTAGGAATGCAGTAGCATTGTCTGCCTATCAGTTTAATCTCCGAAGCGGCCACCCCGTGGGACTGCATTCCTCGCGTACTTCTCGTGAACTTTTTTTATTATGCATACGACCGGTCTGGTCCGAGTCAACAGAGCTGTTGACATTTGTCTATGAATTAAAAAAAAACTATGTTAATCTACATAAGCTAGCGGGTTTAAGATTTATTCATGTTTCTTCATGTTAAATACTTATTTTAATTGTATTGTTATTATTTTTAAATCAAATTGTAAAAACAAAATAGTGATGACCTTGATTTTCCTAATTGCTCAACGTATAATAAGTACGTTTATATTTGTGTATTAATTATTCAATGTCAATTTTACGTCTGTACAGCAAACAGATTTACAATGTGATTAAGGTTGTTTTGTTTTTTAGGAATGTGTTTATATATTTAACCTATAAATACAGATCATATTTCTTAACTTACCTCTGACACTAAACTATAATTTTCTATCTCCGCTGGCCGGTTATGTGCGTTGAACTGGCAAAACGCAAACGTTGACGCGCGTCGTAATAAATTATTCAAAAGCGCGCGATTTCTCGACGAATTCCTGAACGCAGCTGCAACCGTCATCCTTCATTGATCGCGTTCGATTTTTAAATTACGATACTTTTTTTTATAACGGTTACTATTAGAAAGTTCCCTTTGGAACGTTTGAAAAAAGAACACAACAATATCAATATAAAATTATATAAAAGTATATTGTTATCCCTTTCGTTATATTTGAAATAAACAGAGATGATTATATTTGCTGTTGTCGTGGTGTGGAAACTTACGGTTACACATGTGTGTGTGTAACGGAGTATGTATGATCATGTTTACTTGCTGTGATTTAAGGGCAAAGTAAAGAATTGCGAGATAATTGAAAAATGCGGCTTGGAACATTAGGAAATGCTTGATAAGGAAAAGTATGGCTTCCAAGAGTAAAAAGGACAAAATAGATTAGAATAATGAGGCTAGTGATAAGAGAAAATATACCAAAGAACGTAAAAATTAGAAACGCCAAAAAATTTAATATTGTGAACGACCTGGCAGGAGTGTTGAACTTAGATGGAATCATTACATGTCAAAGCTGAATTCTTTATTGTATGCCTATACCTATATACCTATTTTGTATGCTTTGATCTAATTTTGTTCTAAGAATAATCTAGAACTAAATAACATGTCATTCCTCAGATGAAAATTACAAGGTGCAGCATAATCGTAACGTATAATGATTTAGTTCCGTGTGTTGAACTTGATAATTTTAAACCAGCATTGCTGCGAAACGCACATAAAAAGAACAAAGCTTTTAAAACTTAATAGAGCTTTTCGTATATTTCAGATAGAAATCTGACGATCTTTAAGATTTAAATGCAGTCTTAAACAGAGAGTAGACTAAATTTCCCTTTTAAAAGTAAGACGTGAGCTTTTCTAAGCGAATAATCCAAGAATTTCGTAATTTACGGGAAAAAATATTTGTTTAATAAAGAAAAAACTGTATCAAGACATTTGGAAGCAATAGAGCGCGATCGTTCATTTCATTGTACCAAGGTGAACGCAAAGTCGCTCACGTGACGGCCACGTGACGGTCACGATACGACAAATTGATACAATTGCTCGCTCAAATTATGATCTTGAACTTTCAGTGACTTTTCATTTCTTTCAATCACAAAAAATAATTTACATATGAGAAATAAAATTAATATTTAATGTTGACGTCATGCATTTATTTCAATAATAATGTATTTGTTTGAATAATAACATTTTTTATTGAGTAGGTCCTAGAAAAAAAGAATAAGTTAAGTACACAATGGAGCAAATTATTAAAGTTTTAATAACATTTTAGAAAGACATATATTTGTAATTTTTCTGTCGGTCGTGTCTAATCGTTTCTTAAGTTTGTATAGTCTGTCTTTTGTTTCGATTTGTAAACATTCATTGATATGTTTGTATTTGGAAATAGTAATTGCATGTCGTGTCTAATGGAGCGTGTTATGTTGCGAAAGCGAGGATTTAATTGCATACATTTCAACAGGCAACTGGTAAAGGGCAACGAAGAGGGCAATGCTCGGAGTCCCTTTGCGTGATTGAATCAGAAGTGCGCAACGGTACGCAGAATACTAAAACTTCAGAGAAATCAGCTCCCTAAATATCATGCAATCAAATCTATTATATATGTATATATAAAAGAAAGTCATGTTAGTAGCACTATTTGTAACTCAAGAACGGCTTTACCGTTATGGCTGAAAATTGGTGAGAGGGTAGCTTAGAGCCAGGAGACGGACATAGGATACTATTTTTTTTTTGAATTTATGCCTTGAAGAGTCGCTTTTTATTTAACTTACTTATATTATAAATGCGAATGTTTAGATAGCTGTGATGTGGATGGATGGATGGGTGGGCTACACTAATTAGGTTTTTTTATATATCCACGCGGACGGAGTCGCGGGCGAGGGCTAGTTAATAATATAACAAACCTATCAAAGTATAGCACGCGCTGTCGAACTATAGAACAATAGCCAAAACAGTCTCTTAAAAGTCTCAGTCTCTTGCCTGGTTGGTTCTTTATTGACTCTTGAATTTTAGTTTCTGTCTGAATTAAAAAAAAACCATATTGCAGGATGCAACATCATTTATGGTATCTTTTTATATATATATTTACTAAGTTCAACTTATACTAGTTACAAGAGGTATGTTACCGCAGACCGCAAGCGGCGCCGGAGCGTGACCGGGTAGCGGGGACCGCGCTCCGCCGGGTAACAGCAACCTGTGTTAAGGCCAAGCCAACACATCTCATAACGTTAAACTTTCATAGACAAGAGGCAGAAGAATCTAACAGTTCTACTCACAGTTGTTAAGTGGTCTCCCTTAGTGTAGTTTTATGTATAAGTATGTAAAATCTACACTAGAAAACTACTATAGCGCTAAATGAAAGCCATGAACGTTACCATAGGCTTAGTTAGTCCCCCTAATACAGTGACACCCAGAATTGTGTAATACAAAATCCTGCGCAGGCGCACAATTGCGTTGCAGTTCCGGTTCAAAGAGCAGTGTTAGCTAATATTACGTCTACTGGTAACTAGTTTAAAAATCATACTAGCATGGCATGACGTACTTGTGCCGTCATATGCGGACTGTTTTAACCTTTATATTACAATTATGTCAAAAGTAGGTGTGGCCCGCGACTCCGCGCGGAAATACAAAAAGTAAACTTTATTGGCATCCTGTGTGTTCCTCCAGACTATGTTCTACATCCGTGCCAAATTTAATCAAGATCCGTTCAGCTGTTATGGATATGTTTAAACATCCATCCATCCGCATTTATAATATTAGTAAGACGAGCAACAATGTTGTCAATCGCATGGCGAGGCTTAAAGCTGCCGATGTCGACTGCATGGAACAGTCCTTGTACAGCTGCCTTTACTAATTTTAAAGTACACAATATCTTGCTCATTTTGTCACTAATTATTCAACCGTAAACACTTGACCTATGACTCGTAACGAGGATCATAACGAGGTTATACAGAAGTCGATCGTCTAATTAGTCTTCTGTCGTTGTTTGAATATTGCAAAACTTTACTACTAAAGATAGAGATAAATAAATATTACATATGTACGTTTAGGTTTACAATTTGTTACCAAGTAATAGTCGGTAAAGTTTTTATTAAATTTAAAAAAAGTTTTTTTTTTTACCAAAATCGTAAACTCTTGTTGTAAATCAATTAAGACATGTAGGTGATTATACCAAAAAAGTCTGTAATTCAGTATTTCCTCTGACGGCTTTGGAGCTGGCAACCCCAAGTTACCTTTCTCTATTTACTTTCCTTTTTTTAGTATTTTCTGCCAATTAAGAAACTCATCTGACTTATGTTCAAGCTTAGTTCATACTAACATAATGATTTATTTATTTACCAAAGTAACTATTGGGTTAAGTAACGTAATTATATTTAAGTGAATCTAATTGCCAATTTAAGGTGCTTGTATATACCATTATTAATTTGTAATTAAAAACTATAAATAAACTAACAATGTTATTTTTGTTATTTGTGCATAACCTTGCAATGTTCTTAATATCTTTGTGATGAAGTGTCGCATGTTGCGCGCTTTACCGATAACCTCACACTGGACCCTGCAGTTGATAAATTCTGTTATTGTAGTTATTAATTACCCTTATTTTTTATATTGTAATTACTAGGAGTTTCACTGTTTTATCATTATTAGTAATGGTAAGTTTCCACTGTTGTAATACAAAGTTTTTTTTAATTATTCTTTATTTCATCGCAAAATATATAAATGGGAATACATTATAATATTGACTGAATGATAACAATATTTTTAACAATTAAAATTCACGGAGAGATTAAATATTAATAAATTTTAAATATCCAAAACTATTTAAATATAGAACAGTAAAAAATACAAACAGAACCTTAAGTAATTTTACCCGATACTGGCCACTTAAATGTTTTATAATTTACAGAACGGTTATGTGCTTACTTTCGATTTTGCTGTTACGAACCGTGAGATGATCTTCTGAAATTGTTTCGAATTTCAAACTAACTGTACTCGTAAGAACGAATTCGAAACTTTTTTTTTATTTTTTATTTAGGCAGAGGATAGCGTCTTCACAGCTCTACAATTTTGTTTATGATAATGTAGAAATTTTGAAATATTAAAACTAAAGAATAAAAAGAAAATTCAACCCAACCTAATTGACATCTACGAATTTTTTAGCCGACTTCAAAAAGTAGGAGGTTATCAATTCGTCTGTATTGTTCGATTTTTCTTCTTACATTAAAATAGTCGATTTTAATCGACAACTTAAGACAAACTAAATAACAAATAAGTTGCGTGGAATGTAACTCAATTTGTAACATTCCAGAAAGGGTATAATGATAGAGGAAGTGTGTTCGCGCTATAACTCTGACCCATTACCTAAAAATACTTCAGATGAACGGATATTTCGTAATCGAGAATCTGTTCTCGTCTTTATTCAACAGTGCCATTCCCTGTTGGTTACATGTAATATATAATTTAGATTAAAAAAGTCACTAGATGTCGCCCGCGACTCCGTTCGAGCAGCATTAAAAAGTAGCCGATTCTCAGACCTATTGAATATGTATATAAAACTATATCAAATCGGTCAAACCGTTTCGGCGGAGTATGGTAACTAAGATTGCAACACGAAATATTTTTTTTTCATAAAAAAATTATAAGCCAGTACGAACTCCCAAGAAATACTGGCTGAAAAGTCCGTTGCAGTGATAATTAAAAAAAAAACAGCTTTTGAAGAGACATAATAAAAAGTAAAGCTATAAATAAACAATTAACTTTACGCTGTGTTACATCATTAATGTATATAAAAAGTTACCGATAATGCAATTGGCAGGTGTCCACTTTCTTGGAAGTGATCGAAAGCTGATTGTTATGTTGCAAAAAATATGAACTGGGTAATATGGATGGACTTAATCAGTATACTGAGAAGTAACCATACAATACTGTGCCACCAGCAAATTGTAAACACCGGTCGTTTGTAATTTCCCTAGGGTAAGGACTCCGACGAATATTTACAAAGTGACTTGTATATCTATATTTGGACAATTTGTAAAATGTGACATTTCGTGAGCTGTCATTTCTCTGCAGCCTAGTAAAGTTGTGGCATATAAATACACTGAAGCAATTGTAACTATGCCGTGCCTTTTCCCAAGAAAATTACGAACTGGCAGAATTCACGTTCAGCCAGTGACGTATCTGTCATAAAACAAAAGACTGCGTCTCGCACATTTTGAACGATGTATTAATTATTTTGTCAACAGTGTTATTTTAAGTATGTTTTATTTGATTTAATTATGGATAAATAAGATTTTATTGACACGGTCATAGCTAAGCGACTAAAATGACTAATTGTGTAGTTTATATTACGATTT
The DNA here is from genome assembly GCF_000836235.2 of Papilio xuthus. Taxonomy (NCBI): domain Eukaryota; kingdom Metazoa; phylum Arthropoda; class Insecta; order Lepidoptera; family Papilionidae; genus Papilio; species Papilio xuthus. The sequence continues at coordinate 5,562,501 of NW_013530969.1, forward strand.
AAAAACATTATATTAAGACGTTTATTTATTAGGTTACTTGCAGAGATCCTGGAACCTTGTTTTTGCAACCTTAAAACTATTGAGGGTGAAAAGTATACGTAACTTCTCATAATTACTTCTTAGTTTGTAGTTCAAAATTCTTTATTGAGTACAGTAAGGTAGTATTTGTTAAATGAAGTAATCTAATCTGTGCAGGGCGTTTCGGTGGAGCGGAACCTAACCAGTTCCATGGTGCCACCGCCATTGCAACACGGTCAATGAACTCTCATTCAATTTGTTACATATTGATTGTTGTAACATGTTTATGTAACATGTTACATTTATGTAATTGTTTCAATTGTACCCAGAGTTGTTTTATAGACACTATGGGAGTCACTTAGTGTATATTAGTATGTGATATCAAAACTAAGGACTAATATATTAGCTACTAGGTGTTCTACCCGCGATTCTGTTCGCGCGGAATTAAAATAAATACATGTATGTTTTAACGATGAGAAAAATACACTTAAAATCTATATCCAAAATGCTTTTAAACGAAATAGCATAATTTCTTTCTACATAATTCTACTTCTGTACTAACATATGTTAAACACGACAGGTGTTGGACACGAGTTCTAATGCTTACTGCGTGCGACCCAGGTTCGAACCCTGAATAAATCGCGCAGACCGTTACACAGACAGCTGTGGACCTCACAACTGACCTCATGACGTGCTTTCCCACACCAGTGTGAATTTAAATGAATCTTTGTGCTAAAAAGGTTATATACTTTTAGCTCGTTGTCTATGGTTCTTCATAAGAATAGTAAATGTTGATAATTTTGTTTACAGCTTCGATTTTGTTTTTTTTTCTAACTTTTTAAAACTCAATTAATTTAGGAGTCGAATAATTATTGTGGTTACTATAGAAAACCCTGACATTTGTATGCATATAATTGAGGCATACGTAATTCGTGATATTGCGTAAACTGTGTATGCTCTATTCAATTTACAAACTTAGTTAACAATGATTAAATAATCGTATGCGCGTGGGCAATACAATTGAGTTCCCACGCGCAGCCTCAATAGATTGAACTGTTACTGATGTTTATATAGTGTGAACAGCCTTTAACCATTCGTATACTAGTTTTGTTTTGATATTTGGAACTTATTCAGATGTTTGTAAAATATAATATGCTAGCTGCCGCCCGCGACTCCATCCCCGCGGGATTAAAACCTAATAAGTAGCTTATTTATTCTTCGCTATGTTCTACATCTGTGCCAAATTTCAGTGAGATCTTTTTAGCCTTTGGATATCCAACAAAGATATATGCATCCATCTAAACATTCGCATTTATAATATTAGTAACATTTTTTTTTTAGTTCGCAGTAAAATAATTAGAAATTAATTAAAGCAAAGTACGCATTCCATGAGTTATTTCCAACTTGTTTGTATTATATATAGGCTAAAACTGCATCCAAAAAAATACATACATGCTGTATGAGTTAAATTTGTAATTCTTTGGTGAAAATTTCAACAAATAGGGTTTTTTGTGTGGTAAAAAGTATGACAGAAATACAGTTAAATGATAGGAGAATTTCATGGTCACTGACAAAAGAAAACCACCTTTAGTTTGCCAGAACGAAAATAACTAGAGCGGTAACAGGCGGTGCCGTTTGAAGTATGGATACAGTACTTTGCCAAATATGAATTCATGGTATACTAAAACGATATTATTATTATTTAGACCGCCAGGTTCCATCCTCACCATCTCGATGGCTGGCAATCCACAACCGTGCGGTTTGCGCGAAACTTCCTGCCTCCCACAGGAGCGTTGTGGAATGGTCTGTCCTCGGCGGTATTTCCAAACCGCTACGACTTAGGGTCCTTCAAGAAGCGAGCCTATCACCACCTCAAAGGCCGGCAACGCATCTGCGGTTCCTCTGGTATTGCTGATGTCCATGGGCGTCGTTGAACACCTCGGTGTTCCCGCTGCTCGTTTGCCCCCTTCTGTTATAAAAAAAAATAAAAAAAATATACAAGTTTCAAGTGGAATAAAGATGTTTAGTTTCTAATCTTTTTTAATATGTCTTTCTGTGACAAGAGACATCTCAGATAATTGTTTTAATTGTTGTAAATGGAATAGATTTAAGTTAACAAAGGTTGTAATTCGCTGAGTTTTTTGGGCTAAGTTTATTTTATAGAATTTCAAAGTTGCTAAATCTATCAATATTCCGCGTACTCCTAACGTAAATCCGACATCTACTAATAGTCTATTAAACTAGAATATTTTAACTTAATATAATAATACTAATATTTATAAATGCGTAAGTTTAGATGTATGTATGAATGTTTGTTTGAAGGTATCTCCGGAACGGCTGAATAGATTTTGATGAAATTTGGCACACATGTAGAACATAGTCTGGAAGAACACATAGACTATTATATTTTTTTTTAATTCTTCGCGGACGGAGTAACGGGCGACAGCTATTGAGTAAATATTTTAAAGTTGGAATGTGTCTAAGGCTTTGGATACTTGATACATGTCATTGAACTACAATAAAAAAACGTTAACGTAATCTAGACCTTACTACTGTCGTATTAAGATTGATACAATTGTTCACATATGTATATAAGTAGATTAATTTTCCTAGCATAATGTATGAACTTACGTCAGCCGTGAATTGTGGAGAAAGTTTCTTGTCCCAGCGATGTCATCACCGATTTACTTATGTAGGATTGACATACATTTTTATGCGTAAATGAATATATTACAAGAAACAGTTGCCCGAAAACTTCGTTTAAGTAGGTCTTTTGGATTGCTGATTTTATTTTTCTTGAACTGGCAAAATCAAATTAGAAAAGTTGTTTTTCTGTAATTTTGTACTTATAGAATGTGTTGAAACAATAAGTTGTATGTAATAGGTTTATCACTGATTTAACATTAAATTATTCAAATAAGTAAATCTTCTAGTACAATGTGTTTCTTTTTTTTTGCAAATTTTAGCTAAATAAAATTCTGTTTTAAATGTTACTAGCGCCATCTATTGTCCAGTAGATTTAGTATCTCAGTTTTTTTATTTGTCCACAGGTGACAGTGGCAGCACTCATGCGTTGTACCTCGAAACAATAGTCGAGGAAACAAGCGATGATTTACGTTCAGAACGATCTTCTGCTGCAACATGGCTTTCGGATTCAGATGCAGATTCCGTTATTCATGTACGGGGAGCTGTGGGTAAGTAAATATTAATGTTCTTCAAGTTACAATTTTTCCAAACTCGAAGCCACAACGCCATCTGTTGTTGACTTTGCCGAATAAAATGTCTCTTGAAGTTATTGTGTTATATTTACTGGACTGTAGATGGCGCTCTTACAATTCATTTAAAGATTCTAAAACTCGAATCAAAATAAAAAAGTTAATCAAAAGTAATTAAATAAATATTTTTTTTGCATTTTCGTTTCCGTTTGTCAGATTTTTACATAGCTCAAATGTTTTTAATTTTTGTAGATAGTAGAATGTAATTGTCATGATTCGGGAATACTCTTGGAAGAAATCCAAGTCATACGTTATAAACATACCAAAAATTGGTGTCATTGTCATTGCCGGTGTCAGTGTGAAGACGCGACGTGAGCGAAGCGGTGGATCTGTGAATTTGTGAATATTCAATGAGTTTTTGAGTGCTTTTCTTGTCCGTAGGGTCGGAGTGCGACAGTGAATCCGAAAGGGAATGGGCTTGTCCGGCCAAGCGGCGCCGTAGGGAGCGCGCCGCCTCTCCCGGCAGCACGGGCTCGCTCTCGCGCTCCTCCAGCCTCGCTCAGTTTGAGTCCCTCGAGCGCTCCTGCGCCGCGCCTGCCTCGCCCAGCCTCTCGCCTGACTCCCTCGAGTCTCCGCCGATCTCGCCCCCGCCTGCGCGCGCCCCCGCTCCCCGCACACATCTCTCCGCAGAGAACCTCAGCGAAGACAGCGGGTATAGCGAACGAGCGCGCCGCCCCCTAGCGCCCCTCAAGCGACAGCCTGAAATAACGGCGGGCACCGCGGCCGGATCCGCGCCCTGCCTCGCTTCGCCGACCGCCGTGCGCAGACCGCCACGAGCTGCGCGCGCGCTCTCCCTACCAGCAGAGCTCGACGTGTGCGCCGAGCCGCGGCGCACTGCCGCGCACCGCGCGCGCTTTCGACAGACTTTTGAAGTGTCCGACAACCTCACCGTCAGCGTGGCGGACCTCACAGTGCTGGACTACCGCGGCGGGCCACGTCGGCCGCGGCACCCACCGCCACCTCCGCCCCGCGCGCCGCGACATCCACCGCCCCCGCCCCCGGCCCCCACAGAAACCAGAGTGCCTCCAGCGGCGCCAACCCGGGAGCCAAGTGCCGACAGCGACTCCACCACAGAATCAGAAAAAGCCTTCGCACATGAAATGGAGACAACTGTTCGACGTCTAGATGAGAACGCTATGAGAGCGCTCGCTGAGACCGGTGACTTCGACCGTGGCCTGTCCGTGCTGACGGCGAAAAGGCTGCGCGACTCGTGGGGCGCCTGGGATGACGTGCTCGACGAGCTGCGCAGGCGGATAGAACCTTCCTCCGCGACGCCCACTCCGCCGCGAACTCCCTCCCCGGATCCTATAAGGGAGCCGGCTTTCGCGTCCACCCCTCTTCGGCCATCGTGCGACGCGCGGGTCCGATCCACACCTGAATTAAGAGCGCGCGCGACCTCACATCGCGAAACGCCGGAGGAATTGCGTGCGTCCCTGCAGCTGGTCACGCCGCCTGAGGCCGCTCCACCCGCGCGCTCCATCTCCGCCGGCTCCAAGGGTGTAACGTTTTCGCCGGTGGTCGCAGAAGTGAGCTGGCGGGAGTCGAGCGCGAGCACGGTGAGCTCGAGCTCGAGCGGGAGCGATGACGCGGCGGACGCGGAGGTGACTGTGGTGGGGCCGGGACGGGGGCGGGGCGAGGCGCCGCGCGCGCCGTCCGCACACGCAGACGCAGACATGACGGAAGCGGGCGCGCGCGCGCCGCGCAGCCGCATCGCGGGCTTTTTGTCGCGGTTCGCGAACTTCCGTTTTTCGGGGCGCAAAGATAAGAAACTTCGCGCAGGCGCGAACCCTCGGAGCGGCGCGACCGCGGCGACGCCGGCAGACGCGGGGCAGGGCTCGCGCGCGGCGGCCGGGCCGCAGTTCGTGCGAATCCCGCTGAAGGAGGAGGGCGCGGCCCCCGCGGGCGTCGTGGCGCGCAGGCCGCCGCGGCCGCCGGCGCCGGCGCCCGGCGTGCTGGAGACGGACGTGGACACTCAGCGCACGGTGCTGCACGCGCGCTCGCTGCTCGCGCTGGCGCCGGTCGACCGTCGCACGCCGCGCCCGCACAAGTCCATGGAGTTCCTGCTCGACAAGGACAGCGCACAGACCGTTCAGGTGAGTCCGATCTCTGTGTCCCATCGACTGCCTAGCCGGTGTGCCCTGCGAGCTACCGACGATCTGCAATGTTTACCAACAGCGCGATCGATGGCGACGACCCCGCACTGCGGGGGCTGTCACGTGCCCGGCCCAGCTGTCATTTGATTTTTTTAACTTAAAAACTGTTTGACATATTTATATATTTTTATCAACTTAAGAACGCACTTAATCTGCTTTTGTTTACTAATAATACCTTAATTTTCAAGCTATCAATCGTTCAAAACTTTCTAAACACAATAGACAAATAGTGTCATGTTTATTATTAAAACGGAACTATCAATTTGTAATGTGGTATATTGTATTCATGCGAGGATGTCCCGAAGTTACCACATTACCATATTCGCGAACGCGAGGTGAAAGTGCGAACAGCTGCACTCGCGGTGCGCCTACACGCGCCTACACGCGCCCAACGCGACATCATGCACCGTATTGTTTATCAAACAAGCGCTTACAACACACATTCCATAACCTTGTCCTGTGTGTCATATCAGTGATTTTAGACCTTAAACCTTAGACATTACCATCGTTTATGCTCAGCTAAAGTTGATCCAAAATCAATTACGTAACCCCGACAGTGACTTATAAGCTTCGAGAATTAATAGCTTGGAGATAAGATAGAGGGGAAGATCGCGTAAGCATATTCTAGACGCCTCCTTGTTGTTAACATCCTGTATAACCTGTGAAATTTTAGATAAAGCACGTAGCCATATACTATGATACTTCAATGCTGTAGGTACATGATAAACCTAAGGGAACTTCGGAATATATGATGACATACTGAAAAACTCGTTAGAAAAGTTACATCTTAGTTTTTTGTGCAATAAAATATTTATTTAATGGAGAATTGTTTCTGGAAACTATAAGCAAATAATTCAATTACATCTTCAAACAATAAAACCGAATTTCATATCAAAGTTATAATTTAAAAATAAACATGTCATTGTTTTTAATTATTTTTACACGACATACAATACCAAGGTTCACAAGACAAATCCCACGTCCATTCTCGCACAATGTTACTAACCAAATTGAATACGGCATTATAGATAACCAAGATCTGAACAGCTGACTGCTTGAATTTAACAATTTAAATAACAATTCATTGTAATTGAATGTTTGAATAACAAAATATTGCAATTATTCGAACAGTGGATTGCAATAGATTGTTATTCACACCTCGGTCGACATGTTTACACTTCGAATGCGGCCGAGTAAACAGATCGGCTTAGTAATATTTATGAGGTCGGTCTACATGTTTGCACGTTAGGGCTTCGTGCAAACGGAATTATGCCCCATTGTCGTATTAACCAGTACTATCCGGACTTGAGGCTAAAAAAATAATGATTAAGTAATGAATGGAGAAAATAATAAAAAATAGTAATCATTTCCCGCGGATTTTTCCTTAACTTTTCGAATAAAACTTTATTATTGAATAAGCAAATCGAACACGACTGCGTAATGTTTGATAGTGTTTGTGATTTCTTTTAGCAAAAAATAATTCTAAAAATTAGTCCAGTTTTATTTTGATTTAACGTCATAAAACGATGTTTACACGTTGAAAACGGATAGCTAGGGGAATGTACTTCCGTATCAAACGCCCTTTGCCCCAAATAAAGGGCTATTAAATACAATCAAACTGATATACGCAGCAGACGATTAGTGAGTTTAACGAACTATAATTGTAATTATTGGTAAATTACAATAAGTAGGAGATAGAAAATTTTGTTATTTGTAGTTTATTTGAATACTTTTGTAAATAATCCTTCAAAATAATTATAAGAGACTTGATGTCGCTTACGACTCCGTTCACGCAGATATAAAAAAAACTTAATAAGTAGCTTGTGTTCCACCAGCCTTTGTTCTATCTGTACAAGATTTAATTAAGATTCGTTAAGCCATTCAGTAGATACCTTCAAATATCCATCCATCCATTTAAACTTTCGCATTTATAATATTAGTAAGATTATATTGAGTTATGTGTTTAATATAATAACGCGTGAATTTTACATCAACCTGTACCTAATACATATTGTGAATATTGTGTGTGTAAATCAATACTAATATTATAAAGCGTAAGAGTTTGTTTGTTTGTTTGTTTAAACGCGCTAATCTCAGGAAGTACTGGTCCGATTTGAAAAAATCTTTTTTTGTTATCTAGTCCATTTATAGAGGATGGCTTTAGGATATATAAAATTACGTTGCGACCAATAGTTTTTTTTTAATTCCACGTGGACGGAATCGCGGGCGACAGCTAGTGTGTAAATATAATTTCTCTTTCCTATTAAATTCGAATATAAATATATTTCATTTGTTTACTTTGCATTTAATGTTTAAGACGCTGCTGTACTGAACTATCGCGTGTTTTTAGGGGGTTGAAGGAGGTGAGGTACAAACGTGAATACATAATTGTTTGTCGTAAGACTAGAAGTACATGACATTGTTAATTGCATTTGAGTTGAATCAACAATAGAAGTACTATGTATGAAGATGCTACGTAAATAAAAACCGGTTACACAATCTCGTTACAACCGACCTTGTGTGACTTCTAAAGAAATTACCTTGTAATAAACTTGTAAAACATTCATCTTTTAGTTATCTTTATAACAGTATAGTTTTTATGAGTTATTTTACAACAATTTCGTGCTTGACTGTCACATTTTTGTAGACAAAATAACTATTACCCGTGACTCCGTGTACGGAATTAAAAACTTAATTAGTATGTGTTCTTCCAAATTATGTTCTACGTCCATGCAGCCGTTTTGATGATATTTTCTAACAAACATCCTTCCATCCATACATTCAAATTTATAATATTTATCATGTAAGTTATGGTAAAAGTAAAAATTTGGACATTAATCGTAACATAGACATTTTAATGAATAGCCGAATTGATACGTTAGTATGTAACATATACTATTGACGATATTTTTCGTTAATATGTTGCCGTAAAACTGACGAGTCTACACCTATAAAGGATATCCGCTCTTTGATGAAGTGTATTTGATGACGTTAATAAAATATTTTGCACATCCGACCTTCTAAACTAAAATTATCTAAAAATTTACTTTTATAATCATGTTTATAACTACTGGGATGAACAGAAGTTATATTTTACTAATATTGTAAATGCCAATGTTTAGATTGTTGGATGGATGTTTATCAGGAGGTATCTCTAGAACGGGTCAACGGATTTTGCTGAAATTTGGCATAGATGTAGAACATAATCTGGAAGAACACGTAGGCTAATAATTATTTTTTTTTAGTTCCACACGGACAGAGTCGCGGGCGACTTCTAGTAACCCTATAAATATGTTTAGGACTCTTCAAGGTAATTTGCCTAATTAAAAAAAAAAACAATCGGGCAATTATCGTCATAAACACTAATAAACAATTCATGTTTAAGTCACAGACGTAAATAAGATTTAAGGGTTCCGTACCTCATAGGATAAAAAACGCAACTTTTATAGGATCACTTTGTTGTTCGTCCGTCTGTCTGTCAAGACCCTTTTTCTCAAAAACGCGTAAAGGTATCAAGCTGGAATTTATTTTAAAAGGGCTACACTCACTTCGGTTTCTTAAAGTAATTCAACACAATTGTAATGCACTTTACACAAATCATATTTAAAACTTAATAAACATAATCGCTAAAGGTGAGTATAGACTAGAGTATTTACTTGTAACAGAACAATGAGCCGCTCTATATGTTATAGTGTTATATCACGAATTGTGTTTTTAATTGTATCATACCATTCGTAAGAACGTTACATAGAACTCTAGTGTATAGTCTCCTTAAAACGATGGAACATCATTCCATTTAAAGACAATGAACACGTATTATATTTATTTTATAACACATTATGTATTCAAGAAGTTGTAACTACACTTGCGTGTTAGAATCAATCGGTCGATTTGTACTCTACATGCGGTATTGACTTGAAACGTCTCATTGTCTTATATACTTACTTATTTACTACTTTATATTGTTATGATCTTGTATTTACATGTCCTTGTATATTATGGGTTGATTATGATTATGTGTAACTCAAACATGTCAATAATTCTTTATTCAAACACAGCGTATTTACATCTATCTTTAAAAGGCCGGCAACGCATCTGTAGTTCCTCTGGTGTTGTGAATGCTCATGGATATCGTTGACCACGTTCGCCTCCTTCTCTTAAAAGAAATAAAGATCGCTTCCCACTTAGGATATGAATATATTACAGAAGAATAAGCATGTTTATACTGTCCTATGACAATTTCTCAAACTGCATTGTGTGCGCAAAATGATATTCAACCGATGGATAGGAAATAAACGTCCTCGTACAGTCGTCTCGTAAAGTACGATATTCCGCAAATATTAATTTTATGTATTAAATATTAACGCCTCACAATGTGTTCCCTATTAAAATTTTAGTCACTCCGCAATTGATTTCATTTAGTGTTTAATTACGAACATGTCTGTTTTTAATACATCTCTTTTTTATCTACAATGCCTTATGATTATTAAAATATGATTGGTAATAACATAAACACTTGTGTATGCGACTGTACTCAAATGTCTGGTCCATATTACTCATAACCAAACCGCATGATTTAATAAATACAAATAAACTTTGCAGTTGATCCCACATGTAACTTGATACGTTTATTCAGGTTTGTAATTGTACACTCATTCACTTTTACAAGAAACAATTATTGAGTATAAATCATCATAATATTCGAATAATGTAGAACATTTACTCATTATTAGTTGTCCCCCGTGACGCCGCGCGGAATTAAAAAAAAGTCTATGTGTCCTTCCAGACTATGTTCTACATCTGTGTCAAATTTTAGCGAGATCCGTTACGCTGTTCTATAGATACCTTCTAACAAACATCCATCTAAACTTTCGCATTTATATTCAACAACTTCAGCTCACTATACGTCCCCACTGAAGGCCTCAGAGCCTACCCTATGTTATTGGTGACTAGGCCACAGTCAACCACGCTGGCCAAATGAGAGTTGGTTGACTTCACACATAACTTTGAATTTCTTCTCAGATATGTGAAGGTTGCATCACGATGTTTTCCTTCATCGTAAGAACGTCGGATAAATGTACATATGTAAAACGAAAATCGAAAAACACATTGGTGCTTGCGAGATCTGAACCCAGGACCTTCAGATTGCAAGACAAGTGCTTAATCCCTGAGCCACCGACGATCCGCATTTATATTAGATTTATTGGGATAACCATGGCAAATGTATATTTTCCCACAAACGTCTTAAGCTAATAACGTCTATGATATTTCATTCCGACTACACCAGTTTGGAGTTACGTAACAAACATTTATATATCCATCCAAACTTTCGCATTTCTAATATTAGCCTGAGTAAATATTGTATCGCGTCGCAATCGCTCACCTAGGGCAACGGGTACGCGTGTATCGCTGTGGGTGCGGACTGCGGACCCATTTCCAGAAATAGCTCAGGCTTATCCGTCTCGTTGAGTTATTGAGATTTATATCCAAAAGCCTCGAGCAACGTCTGCTCTTCGCAATTTTATTCGCACTTTATTTTTTCTAGAATTATCTATTCCGATTAAAGTTTATAAGGGGCGATTCAAGTTTATCGTTTAAAATATTTTTATACTAGAATAAGGACAAAAAATCTGTAATATCTAAGTACCATTGGTGTATTAAAATTTGAAACTAAACTGAACTTTTTTTTTGTCTATAAGATCTTCTTACTAGACTGTGAAATTAGTTTTTAAATTTACTAATAGTTCAAGCGAATCGCGCAATAGGCCTTCGCTATAATAAATCTGCGATTTTTTTTTGCATTTGCAAAGCTTTCTATTTATATTGTCTGAGGTCAAATTAGAACAGAGGTCGAGACATGTTGCGATTTGTTTGCGAACCAAGAGTCGTGTCCATTCTGATCCTTTGTGTATTTATTAGGCCAGTGACGTCACAATATAGCGAAATACTCTGAAGTAACTGGCTGAAAACAAATAACAAATATTGATCTTTTCTCGTTTTTACGAAAAAAAAATTAACTTCTTTTTTCGTATTTTTTTGTTTCACTTTCACGTATTGACAAATGACACAACCTAGTTATTTGAAGTTATTACTTTCATTTCTTGGTTATCGTATTTTTGTAAACGTTGTAAATGAGTTACTTTAAATATTAAAGCTAATTCGAACTTATTATGTTTAGATTTTACGATTTAAACCATGTCTTTAAGGTAAAAGATACAGTTATTGTCACATTTGGTTTTTGTAAAATTTTCTAGTTTATGTTTATCTAATACTTTATCCCAAAGTATCTTTCCAATGTGTATTGAAACGAAACTACATTTACATAACTACTTCTACAACCACAGTTGGTTAACAGAAAATTTTAACTGATTCATTATGGCTTGTAACGGGATATCACATACCATGTTGGGCATCGCACGACGGATGCACGCTTTAAATTTGGAATAACTTCGCATCCAGTGATGATCATCGAATGCTAATAGGGTTGTCATAAAAAAAAATTACGTAACGTTAATTTTATATTACGTAACGTAAAAATGTTTGACATGACGAAAAATGTTACCAACGCATTTTTGGCATTGCAATCGCATAGATTAAAATTTTTGGGAAGCCCATTCCCAACGCCATTTAACAATATGTACGAAAATAAAGAAAAAAACACCTAGATTTATTAGACAAATAACAATGGACGGTATAATATGTGCATTAATAGAGATTAAGCAATAAATGCTTTAGATATGTATTGTGATAATATTTTAAAAGTACGTCAAAAATTCTATTTCTTCTACAAATAATCTTTAAAAGGATAAATATTTACACATGGCAACCCACATCCAGACAGAATTATTGCATTTGAATTTCGATCGTGTCTGACGTAAAGAGATAACTTTGTTTACGGTTTGCATATTTGATCTCACTTCAAATAAATTTCGACTTATCCTTGTTTAAAATAACGTTTAGAATCAAATGATAATTCGGATAAATAATTATTAGTTGCTTGATATGTATGAAATGTTTGGATGTTTACTGTTGGGCCGATTGGCCTACGAATCCAACGTCCCAACGGCAAACAACCAAAAAACACTGGCATTTAAACTATACTAGTATTTGCTTGACAAAGATAATAATAGAACAAGGGATGATAAGCGTGGTCAAGGGAATGTTCCTTTCCGTACTATGGATATTCGCTTTCCCTTTCTGACTTTTGTCTGGTACGCCTCTCTGTCCCTGTCTTACGAGTTATTTAAAATAATGAATCACTGAATTATTTTATTAAGGTACAATTTATTTAAGTCTTTGTATTCATATCATATATCCAGGCATTGCAGATATTTAGGTCACCTAGATTCACAATACGTCTGCAGCGAGCTTAATTTCATGTGAAGCGTAACTTTATGAGATTAAAAAGTATTGGAAACATTTCCATGTAACGTGCAATGCAAAATATATATAACCTAACATATTCTAGACTTATCTTGTATTTTCACTGAAATGGTAAGTCAAGAACAATATCCTCGAACCAACCATCTCGGTGGTCCCGCTGCTCGTTTGCCCCTTCTCTTATAAAAAAAATTCCCTGTGTAAAATATAATGTGTTGAAGGGGTAGGCTAAATATGTTTTTTTATATTCATCTTGATTACAATTTATTTTCCCATATTACAGCTTACGGAGAGCATCCTATACATTTAAAATATTATTGGCAAATTGTCAAAGAAATATTTCGATACAAATCTATTGGTCATAAAGTTTTATTGATCAATATTGCTGCATCAGTTTATGTTGCCATTATATTAATAGGGTCTTTGCTTTCATACAATAAATAACAAAAAGCACTTATATTTATGACAAAGTGTACAGACTGGAAATAATGAAAACTGGCCGACGATGAAGATTTAAATAACTTTTAAAAAGTGCAAAAAAATCTTTTCCCGTTAACATTCTAACCTATAAAATCAAATAACAATACGACAGCAAATTCAAATTAGTTTATTATCCTTTTTAAATTAATATACGTAGCTTCATAATAGTATTTGAAATGTCACGTATGCGTTTAATTTCGAAAAGAGAACAAAAATTGCGCTCGAAAATCGACATGTGTAACGTCGGAGCCGGCGGCATGCATTTCCGTGTTCGTCCAGAAATAGTTCCAGTGGAGCGCCGCATTCCAGCATTCGCCCCGCAACTGTTTGCTGTAACATGCTACCGGCATTTCCGAACGTGTTGCTATTATGGCGGGAAAACTGACTCATGCTTTGTTTTTGACATCTGTCAAAAATATAATTTTTAATTAAATTTCGAATGACATTTTATTTTATGCGTGTTTAGATAGTAATGTTTGATGTCAAAGGAGGTTAGAAAAGAGATGAGACCTTTGTACTTGGTTTCTTTCATACATTTTTTATCCTTGATGTCAAGCAACAGATCTGTTATTTCGCAAGCAGTCTGTATGATATTTTTCCTTATTAGACAAATTATTTTTAGCAACTAAAAAATCATAATGATGAGGATAGCGCAATAGGACGGTACCAAATTTTATTTTGTAAAGTTAATTTAGAATCATTCCCTAAATAAATCATAACGGTTTTAACATATTGTCAAATGTGTATTTAATCAAAGTTCATTAGGTCATTAACCTGTTTCAAACTAGACAAAGAATTAAAATTTAATTTCCATTGTAAGTATTGTAATTAGAGCTAACCGCAAACGTTCCAAGTACCTACGCACCAACGATACGAATAAAATCGAATGAATGGGCGTTATTGTGAACTAATTCGTGTTTGAACTCGACACGGAACGAGATACGTATCGTAACATCGGATTGTTCATACAATGTTTCCTATTGTCGATAGAGCAAATTAACAAACATACATTCTTCAACCGTTAACACTAACCATTTGGAACATGGAAAAATGTTTCGTATTTCATCATGATAGAACGTTTATACGATGACGTCATAGTGCGCGCGTAAATTGCACTAAGTACCAAACATATGGTTGCCATGTACAAAAAACGTGATAAGAAGTGGAGAAAATTACACTAAATATTGTGCTATGCAGAAAAGTAACCCAACTATGGTCCTACCGAGTTAGCTAAAAAAACTTAAAAAAATTATTTTAATGTCTTTTATATCCTGAAGTTATACAAGCCGTGTCAGCCGCAAACAATTTTTCCTAAAATATAAACTTAAAGAAGAGCATTTTAAAGCAACAAAGTTAAGGTAGAGTTACTAATAATCAATTTACATGTTAACAAAACTTAAATCCTATTTAAAACGACTCAGTTAACAGGGTGTGTCTTTTAGCTGATAATTTCAAAGCATTCAAAAATATTCACATCGTGTGAGTAATGAGTGAAGTTGCCGCAGTGTGTAACCGAGCGAGCTCCTGTGAAATTGTCTACACATGCGTGCGTCGGTCACTTTGATGTCACCGGCTACGCGGATGTACGGACTACGTATAAAGAGATATTATATAGCATATAATGTCGCGAAACGTTTCATGATGATTAAAAAGGATACATGAATGGATACATGGATACATATTGCCA
>NW_013530969.1:5578001-5627956 GCF_000836235.2 Papilio xuthus
GCAAGATGCTCATAAATATCGTAGCAGCCACAGCGTCATAAGTAACGAAGCAGTCAAGGTGAGCAAAAATATCGGTACATTTGACAAAATTGAACTCTATCTCTATATATTTATGATACAATTTGGAATAAACTACTTCTGTTACATTCATTTGACACTTTGTATTAACATTATAGGTTGTCCGGAAAGTTCGTTCCGATTTTCGATAGGAAACTTAGAATAGACTGTAGCTGAAGGCGATTCATTTTCGGATTTCCACCATTATCAAACGTCATAAAAATTTCTATATTGTAAATAATTTCATTTCATTGGTTTTGATAAAACTAATTTTTAAAATTTTAGCCAAAAATAAAAGACGTTTTAGGTATAGAGTCGTACCAATATAATTTAAAAACATTTCCAAAAATTTAAGAGAACAGGGTTTCAATATTCCTTATAAAGCGGCACGAACTTACTGGGCAACCCAATATTTTTCTTCTCCTGTCATAACGCTTAAATATAAAAGTTTGTCACGCCGAATATGACAGATACGTAATGACTAATATCAAATTTTGCCTTGTCACAATAAACATAATACTAGTTTGGCGCAGTATTCTAGTATGTTTGCCGTAATATGTAAGTTTACCGGTTCGAATCTCAGGCTACTTTTTTTTTCTTTTTATCAATCACTTATACAGGGTTATTTTATCATCACCAAAAAAAATTTGCTAATGTATAATTTTACTCGACAATTTTTTTTAATTTTCACTGTTGAGTAAAAAGATATTTAAATAAAGTTAACAACAATTAGGTATATGTATTACGTTTATAGAGACATGTGGTACAGTTTTATTTATTTATTTATTTATTAGACAAGTACACACAACAGATAAATTATGCAACATTGACCAAAGTAATACAATATACAACACAATAAAACTGATAATTTATCCAATAACAGCTATACAACATTCATACAAAACAAACAAGTATAAAACACACAAAAAGAAAAATTATATGAATAAACCAAGAAAACAAAAAAAATAATAATCTAACAATATATTTAGGTCTGTGCCTCTGGAGGTGTAGAAATTAGTTTTTTGTAATTACGTAAGGAGGTGCAGAAAATATCAGTAATATCCTTTCCTCTTTTTAATTCAATATATGTCCGACATATCCGTGGGATGGGTGAGTTAAGGCCTATGTTTAATTTATCAAAAGGGTATATAAAATAATTTGGTTTGGTTTTATGTTGTATGAATTTATTACGCCTAGTTCTACCACATGAGTAGATAAATGGTACTGGTAAAAATACCGCGTTACCTTTTGCAGATAATAATTGTTTACGAAACAAAAAAACCTGAATGACAATTTTCAAACAAAATCAAATTTTTCGTCGATTGCAATAAACATTCCAGTGTGCGTGGGCGCGCACACATAGACAACTCTTGTACGTATAGTTTCCGCGCATACCATTCATAAAACCCGTAATGACAATCCACGCTCCGCCCACTCACTCACCCTAATTGTTGTTAACTTTATATGTCTTTTTACTCAACAGTGAAAATTAAAAAAAAAACTTGAGTTAAATTTTACATTATATAGTGTGTCTATTTAAAATAGATTAGTTTGACAATCCAATTGAAAATTTTCGATATTCGATGGTTGTTCTCAAAGAACTTGCAATCAATAATTTCGTGAATATATATTGTTTGTGATTTACAATATAAATGAAATTGTTTCTTTTTACCCCAACTTTCTTCTTCTACGTAGAAAAATACAATTTTAAACCAAAAATTGAGATGCTGAAAAACAAAAATCACTTGTCAAAATAATTTATCTTAGACACACTACACCAAATATTTTCTGCTTATGAAAAAATAATCCTGTATAAGTGATTGATAAAATGAAAAAAAATATGTAGCCTGAGATTCGAACCGGTAAACTTACGTTTATTACGGCGAACATACTAGAATACTCAGCCAAACTAGTATATATTGTGACTTGGCAAAATTACCACCGTTCGAATATCAGGCTGCTTATTTATTTTTTATGATACCAATTAAATCCAGGGTTATTTTCTAATTACCAGGAAGTCAATCAGGTAATATATAGGCAGATAGTATATACTTAGAATGAGTTTTCGTACTCAAAAATAAATTTAAATTTTTATTCTTTAGTAAAAATATTTAAATAATTGGGCTAGGCCATCTTGGGGCTAAGTTAGTAGGCGGATGGTGTGTTCGCTTTTTTTATATAATATCATAAGGTGGCAAATGAGCGAGCGGCTACCTAAAATCGCTGAAATAGCGAAGTGACCGTTGCCCATAGACATGCGCAATTACATATGCGTTGCCTACCTTTAAGCGTCGGAGGAGGGGATGCACAGAAAAATAATATTTTCCCTTCCTATGCATCCGTTCACCCGGGAAATCCACCTCCACTTCTCATCCTTTCCTTATGTGAGGAAGGGTGGGAAGGAAGAGAAGACTAAAATAAGGCCTCCGGTACGCAGAATTGCTTCTACTTCACGCCTGTGTTCTGTGTGGTCGTGGTATTTCACCGGGGGAGCCGGGTCAATTCGTGCGAAGATGATAAAGCGGGCTCTACCACTGTTAACTTGTCATTGCGGGCATTGAAATTGAACTTTATCTATATATACATAATTTCAAGATAAAATAAATAGTGAAATAAGAAGACTTTACTTCATTTTATTATTATCTTAAAATACATATTACAAAATACTAAAAACGCGTGTATCCGCCTTCGGCCATAATAACGTCACTCAGTCTTTGACGCATTGATCTTACTGAGTTGTAGCAAAACTGATCCCCTCGTAGACTTTCCCACACGTTTTGAACGTGAATTCTTAAATTTTCCGAATTACGAATACATGTGTTACCCCAATCTTGAATAATTTTCCCCCATAAATTTTCAATAGGATTCAGGTCGGGACTTCGCGGTGGAAAAGGAATTCTTTCTAAATTATCTGAATCGTTTAAATAATTTGTTACAATTCTAGAATTGTGCACTGGGCTATTATCTTGTATTATGGGAATTCTCCCATATGGGTAGAAAACCCGTGCCGTAGGCACCAAAACATCGTGTAGTATGTCTTTGTAGCGCTGGCCATTGAGTTTGCCGCCAACTTCTATTAATTCTCCCGGACCACTTTGGGACATCCAACCCCAAAAGCCAAGTGTGATGCGCCCACTTCTATTACCGGGCAATATGTTCCTTTCTTCATATCTGGTATTATTTAACCTCCATAAAGATAATCGACCACGAGCACTGGAACAAAATACTTTTTCGTCTGTAAAAACTACGTTTTCAAAATTAAAATTTATATAACGTCGTGCAAACTCTAACCGCTGCGCTTTGTGCCTCGGCGTCAACGTAGGTTTCTTGGCGGGTACTCTATGATGTAAACCTTGCTCATGTAATCGTCTTCTTATTGTTGCCTGTGATACATCAAATTTAAATGCTAAATTACGTGTGTTTAAAAAACGGTCGTTTTGAGCTCTGTGTCCTATTTGTGTGTCTTCATAGATATTTGTACTGCGTGGACGTCCAGTAGTTACATGGGAGCGAAGAATACCTTCTGTCCTCCATCTCTCCGTCCATCGATATACTGTATTCTGCTTTAAAAAGGAAATAAAATCATTAACTTGAAACAATTTATATGCAGTACAAAATATAAGATATGTTTTTCAAGAAAAAAGACAGCTTACGGATATCCCCAGCTCGGTCGCAATATCTGTTACAGAAACACCTTCTTGATGTAAGTGAATAATTCTGTGTTTCATTTCATCGTTTATTCGAAAAATGTCCATTTTTATACGTTTTTGCAAAATTAAATATTATAATTAATAAATAATCAATAAACACATAAATTACTTATTTAACAATAAAATATTTTACAACTACAACTATTACAAATTAAACTATAAAACCAAACTAATTTAACGACTACTTTTTTTCCACATTATTAATATTCTACTGTTTTTTCACTTTTTACTTTTGCTGTTATGCGCGGCGTTGTATTACCGGCCAGTACGATTAGTCCTTGGCCGCTTACAAAGTCACCCGCGCTACCAAGGAGGTTCGATAACTCCAATGCGCGTTACACAATAGTATAAAATATATCGCCATCCCTGTAATCTTTGATAAAACAGAGGAAACCATATTTACGTACGTATGTATACGATATGGGTTGAGTAAAATGTATTAAGAATTTTAATAAAACATTAAACCGAAAATTGTGATGTTGACAAACAAAAAAGTACTTTTTTGTAAGGTAACGGTAAGGTGTAACGGTAAGGCCACGAGACCAAACTAGTATATATGATGACAAACTTAAATTTGATGTTGGTTTTATCTACCTATTATCTGTCATCCGCGACGAACACTTTTAGTAAATTTTGAAAAATAGTTTGATGCAAAGTGTCAAATGAATGTAACAGAAGTAGTTTATTCCAAATTGTGTCATAAATATATAGAGATAGAGTTCAATTTTGTCAAATGTACCGATATTTTTGCTCACCTTGACTGCTTCGTTACTTATGACGCTGTGGCTGCTACGATATTTATGAGCATCTTGCATGTACTCATATATTTGACGCTGTGTATGTACCGATGTTTTTGAGCAGGGTGAATGTATCTATTATTTTGAGGACTTTTGTTGTACCGATATAATTGATCACTTTTGATGTACCTATATATTTGCATATCTTGTCTGTGACGATCTATATGACGCTGACTGTACGTATCTAGACATCAGAGGCGGGCAAGACGAGTTGCAGCTTTGATCACCCGCGGCGGTTGCCTTTGTGTCGGCCGCGCCGCTTACAGACAAGTCGCTCAGTGTGCCACAAGAGTGCTTTCATCATGTCAAACTTGTGTATCGTTTTGTAGTGAATGCTAGTACTATAGAAGTATTAGTAAAATATTGTAATAACCTATGTTTAGTCAAACAATTTTCTAAACATTTGATAATGGCTAGACTACAAATTGTGTATGATTCGAATAATCGCGCAGCTGAATGTCGTATTTAGCTTTTTTGCGGTCATAAACCCAGTGTATTGGTTAAAAATTAAACGTGGATTTCTGAGACCAACATTTTCGTTTTAAATATAGTGTTATCTTCGTTTTATGCAAGCGATATGTTTAATGCAGAGATTTTTGTCTCGATAACCAGCGACTTAATTGTTTACAATGGAACGGTATCTAAACGTGATTGTTTAGTAATTGAATAAACCATTTTTTGTTGATACCATGCAAATCGGCAACAAACAACGTACTATCATTGTTTTAATGAATCTGTTCTTTTACGTATTTCATAGTTTACAGTTGTCGATAAATAGACAGCGCCATGTATATTATAGAGTAGTGATGCAATTAAAAATTAATTAATTACAGAAATGTGTTATCAACAAGAAAGAGGTCCGCACGCTCTACTTTGGATCTCAGCCAATAATTTGATGAAATATTGGCTGTGATCCATTCTACTTTATGTAAACTCGGGTTTACTATCCTTGGCAAAGACCGATAATTTTAAATAAAGCTAAATTAGGTAATCTTATATATAAAATTCTCGTGTCACAATTTTCGTTCCCATACTCCTCCGAAACGAGTTGACCGATTCTCATGAAATTTTGTGAGCATATTGAGTAGGTCTGAGAATAGGCCAACATCTATATTTAATCCCGCGCGGACGGAGTCGCGGGCGACAGCTAGTTTTTTTTTATAAGAAAAACAAAATACACGAGTCAACATATGGTTAAAACAATAGACAATGAATAGAGTCGTGATAGAGTCCCAGATTAAATTTACGTAAAACCTTTTTGGGGTATAAAATTATACCTAATTATTTCGCTACACAGCACAACATTTTAGCTAACATTTCTAAACAAGTTTTTCCTGATTTTTACGACTAAAAAAAAAGAAAATGATGATTTTGTAAAAAGAGATACAACCACAGTGCAAGGAACTTTATTTCAATACGGCTTAAAGTGAACAATAGCCGTCGATTCAAATTGCATGTGGTATATCCAATTCTCCCTTCCCTTCCTCCCCCTTATTGTTTACTACATAAATCTATGAGTCAGAGAAAAGTGCCGGGAATGCGGGCGCGGCGTTCATTAAGTCGAGTTAAAAAGGCCCGTCGGATTTACATTTTAAATCACATTCATTCTTAATATCGACCGTTATGTCTCATGCTGGTAGACAATATAAAATACTAGCTGTCGCCCGCGACGCTGTCCGCGAGGTATTAAAAAAAATAACTAGTAGACTATGTGTTCTTCCAAACTATGTTTTACATCAATGCCAAATTTCAGCATGATTCATGCAGCCGTTCTGGAGATACATTCAAACAAACATTCGCATTTATAATATAAGTAAGATTATAAAATTGAATTGATGGTGGCTCTATCTGTGCAGATCCTTAGCCTTTAGAAAATAGTAAAATATCTCTGGTTTTATGTTAATAAAACATAGTCTCATAATATTTTCATATTCTATTAGTTTCTGTTACGTTAAATGTAATGTAAATCATGGAAACAAATTCTATTCAGTATAAATACACTTAAAAAGGTTAATATTTGTAATAATAAATAAATAATAATAATTTGTAATAATAATAATTGCCGTCTGTTGTAATAATGTTAAAAAGTTTATTAAAATTTCTTCCCACGCCGAATAAACTCCGCGGTTCAACTTGTTGAAGTGTTTATGATTCTCATCCCGCTTTACCTGACTTTCCGCACTTTTAATTTAAACTGGAGCGCGGACATAACCACTTACAACCGGATTCCAACTCGCGTTCCACCATAAAAAGAAAAAAAAAACTTTTTCATCTCTTTGAATTTCATAGCTGCCAAGTTTGAAATATTTCATAGACGAAGAACTATGTATAATATTTATACGATTTTATTTTAACTACATCTCCCTAATATTAACAAGACTTTATTACGTTTGATGAATGAACTCAAAAACTAATCCGATGTCAAAAATTCTTTAACCCTTAGAGCATATTAAACCTAAGTAAGATATGTGTGAAGTTAACCAACTCGCACTGGGCCAGCGTGGTTAACTATGGCCCAGACGTATAGTGAGCTGATGGTGAAAATACGCTTTTAATATTGTTATAAAATGTCTAAAAAATAAAGCCGAATCGAAGCCGGTAAGTATTCTTGCCTTTTATATAAGAAATTAAACTTAAAAGACATCATTAACCGTGGATTCCTGAGACCAAAATCTCTGTATAAAATTTATAGATATCACTGTCATTATCTTTGACAAAATAGAGTTATCAATATGTTTTAAATGTAGATTTTGATCTCAAAAACCAACGGTAAATTGTGATTAATCTAAAGATTATGACGTTTCAGATAGACCATCAGCAACAATTCAATCAAGTCCCGTTCACCTTGTCCAACGTGCTTGCGCCTGTTCCAAACATAATGTAACAAAGTGTACCAAGGAAATCTGCTTAGGTCATTTACACGCTTTAATTACAACTGGAAATGCCATTTAATTGACGATTTTTATTAAAACATAGACATATTTATCTAAAGTCGTTTAAATCTTATATATAAAATTCTCATGTCACAATTTTCGTTCCCATATTCGTCCGAAACGGCTTGTTTTCCGATTCTCATGAAATTTTGTGAGCATATTGAGTAGGTCTGAGAATCGGCCAACATCTATTTTTAATCTCGCGCGGACAGAGTCGCGAGCGACAGCTATTTTTTCATATGACTTCAACTTTCTAAACCCATTTAGAATATAAACTAAACGATAAAAAAAATCGTTTCATTATAGTGTTCATCTGATATCTTTAGCAGTTGATCAAAGGCTAGCCGATGGAAAAGCAGAAGATAAAAAAGACAGATTTAGAGAAAAAAGGAGAACATCTTATAAAGATGGTAACACACGTTAAGAAACAGATGTATTGATAATCTCCTTTTGGTAGTCGACTAAAAAATAATAAGACTATTTTCGGTTAACATTTTCAAATCATATGACCAAGTTGAACAATTTGCGAGTACAACGTGATGATGTATTGCAAGGCAAAAGGACTTCAAGGTAGTCTATACTTCACTATGTAAATGCCAATATTCGTTACGTAATATGTGATGTAAGGTATTTGACCTCTAGTTAAAGCGTCAGCTGACAAAAATCTACGTATGCTTAATATTTTTGCAAAGATTTAACAACATGTAGAAAGGCACTATAGAAATAATTGTAACAATGAATGTAGTTATTTGTTAATCTACTAGCGGTCGCCCGCAGCTCTGTCCGCACCGATTTAAAAAAAACTTAATAAGTAGAAGTGTTCTTCCAGACAATGCTCTATATGTGTGCCAAATTTCATTAAGATCCGGTAAGCCGTTCTGGAGATACCTTCATACAAACATCCATCCATCTAAACATTCGCATTATTAAGACTAAACTCTATAAATAGGTAAGGTTATAGGAACTATAAAATGTATAGAAGATCCTTCACTCATAAGTTCTTTAATTTACGTAAAGCGTTTCTTTTTGTATTGAAATGAATATATTAACAACAGTTATGTCTCGCTATCATCAATTTAAATATATTTAGATACAAAACTACTCTATTCTTAGAATAACAGAACAGAAATAAATTAGTTCACTTTCGTTTAGCTTTAAAGTTATGATGCGCGCGACGCATTCACAAAGACAATGCCCTCGCTGTAGCCAATTTTGACTGATTTAAACACTACGAGAATATTACTACTAACTTCTTACTAATATTATGCAATTGTTTAGATGGATGGATGTTTGTTTGAAGGTATCACCGGAACGGCTTAACGGATCTCGCTGAAATTTTGCATAGATGTAGAACATAGGCTGTAAGAACACATAGGCTACTTATTAAGTATTTTGTCAATTCCGCCCGAACGGAGTCGCGGGCGACAGCTAGTGAAATATAAAATTATAGCAATGAGACTCTTTATAACTGTAATTTAAATTTGTGCTACTACAGCAGTATAATTAAATTTTAAACTACGTCAAAAATATGTAAATTGCAGTCATTTCTTACAATTTTGAAATCGCAGTCAGAATCTTTGACAAAAGATTAGTAACTTGTGTCTACGAAATTGATATGATAAACATAATATCAATTTCGTACATATAATAAACTCTGTTTTTTTCCAAGACAATAAGAAAATTTTGGAATGAAAAATCATGGTTAGAGAATTTAGTAAAGAGTTGAAAGTCTCCTAATGTTGTCGTTTTCTCGTGAAACTCACACGTGGTCTTCGAGCGTCGAGTGCGATATATTTTTATTATCTGTGGCCGAGCTGCGGCTTCCGGCTTTGAGGTTGGCATCTTTCAGTTAAATAGCTTCATAATACTGTTAATTGATGGGTTAAATGTGTTCATTGAACAACTAGCGCCATCTAGGTAAAATTAAATGCAACTTATTAGCTTTAGCTAGTAAGAAAGTTGAAAGAGAGTGACTTTACTGTGACCTTTTATTATCTAAAGTGAACCCAATAATTATTTTAACCCAACAAATATTCTGCTTGGCAACTCCCTTTTTAAGCAACGACACAACCTATGACTCATAATATCTGTCTAGCATTTAGAAACATAGATAAAAAGTCATGACCTTAATTTTATCTAGATCTAGCCGTACTGATCAAAACATTGTTCTATTTTACATTAGAAATACGTGACACAATAATTGCAATTCTTAGTACGTTCGTATTAGTAATCAAGTTACGACACAACGTGCGGGACACGTGGCCGTGAAATTATCGTAATTACTTGACTGCAATATAAATTGGATGCTTACTTATATATCAATTAAATGTTTACTCAAATAAAGATACTAAAAACGCGAAATGTCAAGATATTTAGCAAATTGCAAGACACACAGAATTGTGAACGGAACGAGACCTTAAATCTTCTTCTTACTAATATTATAAATGCGAATGTTTTGATGGATGGATGGATGTTTATTAGAAGATATGTATTTTGCTGAAATTTAGAACATAGCCTGGAAGAGAACACTTAGGCTACGAATTATTTTTTTTTCAATTCCGCGTAGACGAAGTCGCGATCGACAGCTAGTAATATTATGAAAACAAAAACTTTCTTAGTTCACTTAGTTTCTTTCTAGTTTTCGCCTTGTCGTGAAAAATAGCATAAAACTTTAGTCTTGTCTTCGTTATATTGTAAAATAAATTTGAGAAAACTTATCTACAGTGTTCAACGGCAGTACTACTTAATTTAACTTTAATAAAACTTTGAACTATTTTCTACATAAGAACTTTCAGCATAATATGCTCGAGAGCACTTCCAGGCTATTCTTAAACTGTTAAGCATCGCTCCACAAAGCGGGGAAGGGGTAATGGCGTCATAGGGCTTGTTTGACGTCATCTGTCATCCGCACGCTTATCCCCAGGGAGTTGACAGCGAGATACAGATATCTCAACGCTTTTGTGACGTATTTGCTTTGTTTTTATCTTTTTTATAATATTTGTTTTGTCTACGTACAATGTAATACAGGATGTTCCACAGTAAATGAAAGCTTTCTAAATAAACCATGTAAAATAAACAGACTGTATATTATAAACAAAGTAATGTCTAAAATTCATACCTAGAATTTGTATAATACTAAAATATCTTAGGTAAACAATTACAAGCACTTGCAAACGTTAACGTAGGCGCCTACGATCCGTTCAATAATAAATACCTGTCAATCGACTTACCACCCACGACTAGGTGATCCATGCGCTTAGTACATTGCGGACAATGTCAATTTCGTTTTTCAAGTTTTTAATGCAAACAAAGTATTAACAAGTGATTGTTTGTTAACTCAATATCTTACTAATATTATAAATACGAATATTTGGATGCATGGATGAATGTTTGTTAGAATGATTAAAAAAAGAAAGTAGTCTGGAAGAACATATAGGCTACTAATTAAGTTTTTTGTTAGTTACGTATGGACGGAGTAATAAGCGTTACATTATATAGTCTTAATTTTGAATGATTTACTTTTATAAGATATTTTCTAATACTGTTTATTGGTAAAGTAAGTTGTTTAAAATTCCTATACTGTTTACTTTGTTTGGCAAATATGGTCACCCTATCTGCAATTACACTGGAG
This sequence comes from Papilio xuthus, assembly GCF_000836235.2. NCBI lineage: Eukaryota > Metazoa > Arthropoda > Insecta > Lepidoptera > Papilionidae > Papilio > Papilio xuthus. The sequence goes on from NW_013530969.1 coordinate 5,589,130, forward strand.
GCGGCCTGTGAACTTATTGCCTATTTCGCAAATCACAAACCATATGGTGCGACTGAACCTTAGTCGTTTAAAGTTAATTTAAACTTGTTAGAATATATAATCTATTAACCACTTCTAGTGTTTATACTATAATGTCTGTTTTATCTGAATATTTCATTCAGTAAAGTTCCTTTACGGAATTCCAGTTTATCATAAATAAAGTTTTTTTTTTCCATTAATTTGTCGATGGCCAGCTACATGAAATATTCACTGAACCAACAATTGCAAAAAGGTTTTCATCGCTCGTCAATCGCATATACATCGTTCACTGCTTTGCTTTTTATATTTAGGTTAAGGTTGTCTTATTCCAGCGAATGCTTATTAAAATAAACAAAGCTCCTAAGAGATTTCTGGTTACTGTCATTGCATCTCACTACGCAATAAAATAATGAAAACTGGTATTAAAAGAGAAGTTACCTATCTATTTCTTGTTAAAACATGTGTTCAATTCTATTAAAAACATATGTAAATACGTTGGTTTAGTATATACAAAGTTTTTTTTTTCTTTTTTATTTTATTTCGTTCCATCTGTCCCGATGTATGTTAATAAATCTTGCAAATTAATTTCATTTCCACTACCTCGTTACTGATCGAGATGAAATTTTGCATAAATGAGTAAATTGCGTCACTTTACAATATTATGATGATATTGTACCGATCTGATGATGAAGCTGGAAGGTTGATAGGAACTTAGCAATACAACGACACAACCTCTTAGAGTTTAGGCTTGTTTGAATCGTCTTGTAAAATAGTTTGTAAGAAAAAATATTAAATTTATATTATATTATTTAATTTCTACACGATAGAAGTTAGTAGCTATTTTGCAGTCAAAAGTAGAATATCTTCTAAAGAGATATTGGAATGTAAAACAAATTTCAAAGTGAAACTTACCTATAATAAAGTCAACTTGCAATTACTTTTATGTTAGATCAAGGGAAAGTAGCTCTCTAATCATTCGGAACGGTAATAAAGGCTGCAGCAGAAGTCATTTTAACTCTTATAATTATATTTATTTGATTTTACACAGAAATTGCTGTAATATAACTGTGATAAGTTATCAAAGCGCTAACTACAAATCTTACTATCTTACTTATATTAAAACTAACTGTCGCGCGCGACTCCGTCTGCGTGGATATATAAAAAACTTGATTAATGTAGCCCATCCATCCATCCACATCACATCCATCTAAACATTCGCATTTATAATATTAGTAAGTTAAATAAAAAGCAGCTCTTTAAGGCACAAATTTGCAAAAAAAATCCGTCTCCTGGCTCTTAGCTACCTCCTCACCAATTTTCAGCCACATCGGTAAAGCAGTCCTTGAGTTATAAATAGTGTAACTAACACGACTTTCTTTTATATATAGATATGAATGTTTGGATAGTTGGATGTTTGTTTGAAAATATCTCCGGAACGGCTGTATGAATCTCGTTGAAATTAGGCATACATATAGAACATAGTCTGGAAGAACACATAAGCTACTAATTAAGTTTTTTTTAACACCACGCGGACGCAAATCGGGCGCCAGGCTAGTTATACTATAATTGTAGACATAACGTTAACATAAGCCTTTACAAATGTTTGTTTCTCTCATATTAAACGATGTAGGAAGCAAGCTATTAGATCTCATTACGAGTCTCGTATGATTGCGTCATTTATCACGCCAGCTACCAGCTCGGTCTTGATAAATTACGATACAAAGAAAATTAGTTGAAAAGTGTTGAGTAATCCCTTCAAAAAATTTCTTTCAAAATTTTAAAATGACAATTTTAGCATATCTTTTTGCTTTTGAAGTTAACGTTAATAAACGAAAAGTTTATACTTAATCCATTTCTGATTTTCTCATTGTTTTCTTTTACGTTTTTTCATTACTTAATTAGCAAGGCGTCTTTTCTATTCTTTGTTTACGTATTTCTGATACTATTTCATTTTGTTTAAGCTAATGCTTGTACACGATCCCACCTGATGTTTAGTAATCATGTGGTGGAAAATGGTACGCGGTAGCTTAGTAAATGCCTATTCACTCTTCTCTTGAAGGCCCCGCCTCAAATAAAACCAGTATTTTTGTATTAATTTTAATATTTTCTTGTTTCAGGTAAGCTTACGAATGGTGACGACAGTAGCGGTTGAAAACGGGATAGGTATTTTAAAATTGAACCGAGTATTACGTTGCGGTCTGTCCAAGCAAATTCAATTACGCGAGACCTGAGTGCTCTTTAATTTGATTTGCTTCTACGTTTTATAGTGGCTATCTGCCTGTGGGTTATTTTAATGGACGCTTTTATATTGCCAGGTCACTTATTGCATAAATATTAATAACGTTATTTCGAACGTGAGTTATTACACATTTAAATTATTTTAAAAGGGTCAGTAATGTGCTATATGAAATGTACTTTTCATAATTAACGTAACTGGAGATCTTGTGTAGTTCGTGAAATATTATTTAGCAATGTATAGGTTTAGCTACTCGAAGTAAGCCACAGAGAAATAAAGATCGACAGTTATCAGACCCGGTGGGCATAAGTCAAACTAAGTTATGACAGCTCACTAGCGCCCCTCTGTCAATGTCAAAGAAGTGTCAAAAGATTCTTCTTGTACTGTAGATGTCTCGTTACCTTTTTTCTTTTATATATTTTTATGGCCATGTAAGTTTTACATGATTTCTGACAAAACTAACCGCGACAGCAGCGCCTCTTTTACCGCCAGTTAAGCTAATCGCACTATAATGTTATGAAAGTTCGTTTGTTTTTTAATAAAGAATATATGCGAATTATTATTTTACTTTATAGGGAGTACTAGGATATCATAAACGTATAGGATAAGATAATATAATCTGAAAAGAGGTAACAGGGCTCGAACGTGTCTACAAATTCTCGTCCCAGCGGCGTCATTCATACCAGGCGAACATAAGAATTCAATGGACTCTCATTTCGCAAAGCTTTCAGCCATAGGAAGCCACTGAAAGGACTCTCTTCCAATCTCGCTCGGAACAGATGCGGATTAATATCACGTTAGTTTACGTCGACGTAGCCAACTAAATAACATTTAAATTGACACTTTCATAAAGTTATAAGCAAAGTTAACTGTAGTTAATTAAATGTTAAGAAATAGCTTAATGTTAGGCGTTGTAATTTTATCGTGTATTGTATTTTCTGTCTACTAGCGGTCGCCCACGACTCCGTCCGCGCGGAATTTAAAAAAAAAGTAGCCTATGTGTTCTTCCAGACTATGTTCTTTATGTGTGCCAAATTACATCAAAATCCAAATTAAGTCGTTCCGGAGATACCTTGAAACAAACATACAAATATCCAAACATTCGCATTTATAATATTAGTAAGCTAACTATACTTTGCGGAAACTACTTTGGAACTTTGAACCTGTTAATTTAAAGAAAAGTCTGTTATTTTTACTCTATGACGTGAAAATATTGTATTGGTTACTCTATCGATGTGCAAAAGTATACGAAACATGTAAAATATAACAAAAAGAAGAGCATAGACAAGTTGTTAGCACCCCTTTGCTTCCGTATTCATACGTAAGCGTGCCCGTCGGTTACGGGGCCACTCTTAACATGGCCCCTTTTGTTATTAGGTCGCCGATCCGCTTGATACACCGTGTCATCCCCTACTGACTTACTGGAGTGTCTCTTGCATTTGCGTCATTTTTCACACGTTTATTATGTATAGACTTTGTTCTCACTAAGAAAGATTTTTAGGAGATATTGACACACACAGTTTTATTCTTTACAAAGATCGCTAAATGTAATGATATCTTACTAATATTATAAATGCGAATGTTTGATAGACTGTCTCCATAATGGCTGTATGAATCTCGCTGAAATTTTGTATAGATGTAGAACATAACCTTAAAGAACACATAGGCTACCAAGTTTTTTTTAATTCAGTATTGATAAAAAATACAATTCGATTACAAAAAATAAGGAAGCAATAAAGAAAACCAAACCAAAACAAAAAAAAAACATTTAATCTCTCAAAGACTCAACTGATGATGTTTTCGCACCTTTACTGTGACGAGGTTAAGGAATTTAGTATAAAGGTTAAGTTAATTATATCTCAATAACTTACAGCTATAAAAAAATCATTCGTTGTGAACAACATTGACATTCGTAGCGAGTCCTCGTGTAACGGCCATCAATCATAGTTAACACGGGGGATTTATCTTACAGACTATCGTCGCAAACGTTCAATTTAATCCAATTTAGCGTCGCGCCCGGACGGCACCCACTTTATCTAGATTGGTGGACGGCAGGATACGTATGGATTAGGTGTCGAGTATTGTATAGACGTTATTACGGCACTGGCGGACTCCCAGAGACGTATTAGTCGATCGTTCTTCTCTCGAGAATATTTGAATTTTCAACTCGGAGATTTGGGTCTCGAGTATTGTAAAGTTACTAATATGACCCTGGCGGACACCAAGAGCTGTATTGACGTTCTTCACATAAAACAACACTTTATTAGTGGCCAGTGTTGTATAGACGCTATTACGGGCTTGAAAATTACGTATGTCGGAATTTTGCCCTAATGTTAGATAAATTACACAAAAATATATATATCGTAGTTAAATACGAATATATAATATAATAAGAATCAACTTTAAAATTTTATTAATTAACCACTAAAAACTATGAATCGTAAATCTAGATTATTCTAGAAAACCAACTTTAAAAAATATTAGGTAGATACACAGTTTTGTTCTTGCATTTACAGTTTGTTATTTCTTTTACTCATGACTAAGGTAAATACTTAGAAATGTATTGTGTTAATTTATTCACGAATCGCATGTGATAAGCTAAAGCTACGGCAGAAACGACCCTCGCAAATCGCACGGCCGCGTGGTCTGTGATAATACGAATTTACTGCACTTTATTACGGTTTATTATTCACAAAACCTACAGATAACCGGTATTATTAGCATAATTTTTCATTATCTGTGACTTTTATAAAGTTATTCTTTATAGCCAGTACAATATAGATTATAATAAAAGTGTCTATGACCCTTTAGTCTACGCGTCAAAGATTAAAAAAGTTCAGTTGGCATTAAAAAAATAACGATGTATTGTAAGTCCCTTCACCCATTTTATATCCAACTTTTGGCTGCTATCCACGAACTGTGCAGTAAAATTCCCAAATTACTACAAACCGGCTCTCGAGAGAGGTATTGCGTAAATGAATGAGTCTAAAAGTGCATCAGAATTGGATTTGGGTCGGCGCCAGCGCATGCGACTTGGAATAATCAATTTTCAGAAATAGATCGATTCCAGAAATGCAGGGGATAACAATATCGAACTGATTCTTTGATATTACTTTTAATACTAAGTCTTTGAATGCCTATTGGATGTAACGTAACTTTTAACTTTGAAACTAGCCACACTAACCGTAAGTTTCTGACACCAAAATATATGTATAAAATATATCCTCATCCCTGTCATTATCTTTACTAACACAGATATAACCACATATTTTAAACGGAAATATGGGAATCAGAAACCCAAAGTAAGTTATCTATTTTAAGTGTGGAAGTTAGTTACGTCAACTATTATATGAATATTTGAATACGAACAATCTATACGAACATTTTGTCAGTAAATAGAAAATCAATACAGTCTTGTGCAATATCAGGAAAACTAAACACGTCGACGAAGAGAATCTATAAGACTTGGTTTGTAGGTTAGGTGATCACAGTCTGCAAGCGACCGCAAACAAAGGCATTGCACATAAAGCTAGGTTACATATATCCTCATGTAAATGTAATACGTATTGAGAAATTACGTGACGGAAGATATGTCAACTAAATTAAATCCCACTAATAAACATAAAGCATCGCGAATATTTTGCTTAAAGTAAACAATTGTCATCTAATTTTGGTAGGCTTCACGACATTATTGACTTAAATCTACAACATTGTTGTGTAACATATATAACAATTAGGATAGTACTTTAAAGATAAATAGTAGGACAAGTAAAGGGGACGATCTTGTAATTCTTTGAACTATGTCCGACTTACTTTTAATTGGATTGCAATGTAGCATAGAAACACATTTATGAATGCAATGTCTTTGTTTTGTAACTTTAGAAGTAATATTCTTACAGGCGCTTTGAAAAAAATTCTTCGTATATTATAACCAAGTGGTTTTTATCTAATACTTTATCTGGTTTTCAATATATTGAAATAGAAAACATATATTTTGAATCTTGTGATAAAGTAAAAGCTTTAGTCCAAAATCGTCCAAGTAATTTAACACATTTATTTAAGGTCGTCGTAGTAATATAATCGGTTGTTCCTATTACAAGGTGATACAGGTTTTATATTTCAATTTCCTGGATAGTAATGTATGTATCATTATATTACTTTTCATTAAATAACTATCGTAATCATCCTCTTAGTTTGGTTATGTGACATCTAAGTTTTTCACATGCACATTGTCACGGATGTAATTTATAATTTAACTGAAAAAAATCTTGTCTAGACAAAAAATATAGCTTATTTATACGACATAGGAATATACGTTAATGCATATTTCCATAGTAACTTTTTGCCATATGTCAAAAGGAAAAAATGTGTGTGAAACCCGGCAACACTTATTTTATAAAGTTGCATAATTTTTTTAATGTTTACAACCAACTTATACGAGTGGTGTCAACGGTGTCAATTTGCCTGTCACTAAACGGTGTCATGTTGCCAATAATTAGCAGACAAGGCGTTGACTCTGTAGCTTGTAATTACTGAAGCTCGGTTCATTCTCACGGCCACATTGAAATGTTGACCGAATTATATTCAGATATTTTAGATGATAAATCGATTCGATCTCCGTAATAACAAAATTTGCTCTTAATTGGAACACCGAAATCAATATGACTTGATTATATTTTATTTTATTTGAAAGTTTTCATTTGTCATTTTAGGACAAAACTCAATCGTCGGTTTCTAATATCAAAATCCCCTTTAAAAACTATTCTTATCTGTTTTGTCAAAAATGAAAAACAGTGATGTTATACGGAAATGTTGGTATCAAAAACCCACGGTTATAACTAGATCTAATGTTCGGTGAAACGATTTAGTGGTCAAAAGGTTTTTATGTGTAGAGAAACACATATATTACTTAATATCTACGGAACTACATAATCTAGATATCCCGTCATCACACCTTGAAGGCGGAAGACGTCGCTCTAGAACTACCAGGACGGACCTTCGTTAGTATCCCGCGTTGATTGGCTAAATCCTGGAAGACCTAGGCATATCCCGAGTTTGTTTCATTCATAACACTAGTTCTATAGACAGCAAAGTTTTTGTTAAACTAATTATCTTTAACGGACATTTAATTGTATTATTTTGTACTTAAGAAATTATTGATTAGATTCGATAAGTTTTATTATCTACGATATAAATAACGCTATCTTAGTAATATTATAAATGTGAAAGTTTACTTGTATGGATGTTAAAAAGTATTTTTCAATAAACAAACGGCTCAACGAAATACGATGAAATTAGCCACAGACGTAGAGCAAAGGAAGAATACATAGACTAATGTTTTTTTTATAATTCTACGCGGATGAAATCACCGGCGACAGCTAGCATTAATTTCGGAATATAAATAAATATTTCGTCTATGGATTGTTTTCTGTCAAAGATGATAGGACTATGCTATTAAAAACAATATATACTTATAATTTACATGGCATTGTTTATTCTAATAACTACCACACGTGTTAAATACGTGTAACTATAAGTACATACACTTATGTTAATTGAATAAGGACGCTCGTAAAAGATTTAAACATTCAGTATGTCGCATGAGTGCATTATATTCTTATCTTCGATTTCATATAAAGAAGAACGAGGACTGGCATTTTGCGCAATTTGTTTATTGAATTCAGCCTGGATTTCTAAGATCTGTAGTAAGACATATCTGTACCCAATTGAGTAATATGAAGTTTATTTTACTAATATTATAGTAAAATGTTTGGATGGGTGGATGGATGTTTGATTGAAGGTATCTCCGGAACGGCTCAACGGATTTTGATGAAATTTGGCATAAAAATATGTATAATAGAACACATAGGCTACTAATTAAGTTTTTTTTAATTCTACATAGACGGAGCCGCGAGCAACAGCCAGTAAAGAAATAAATATTGAATGTGTGCTTAATTTAATGACATGTAATTTTCAAATAGCAACCATACTAAATTCTATTCAAACTTTTTTAAAAAGAAAAGATAAAAAACGAAACATACACTGGCCGAAAGAACAGAGTATCCTTTAAAAATAAAACTGAAAGATTTAGACGAACAAAAAAGCAACGGATCGTTTTCTTCTTTTTCTCCGTTTAAAAGCGCTCCTTTCAGCGAACGAGCGTGTCCTTTTCACAAACAACAAACCGCACAGTGCTACACTGTGCTATTAAAAGGACGCATCTTAGTCGTGCTGAAAAGAAAGACTTGGGACTTTTACAACTACAACATAACTAAAAAAATACTAGATAAGAGCTGACTTATGTTAACGGAAAGTTTTTTATGATAATTAATTTTGTCATATCAATTTGTATGAATTTAATATTATATAACGTTTTCTAAAACTAGTTAAACCTTTTCTTGCTAGACTTTCTTTGTAGAACTTGACAGATCTAGTCTTAAATGGTTTTCAAACCGGTGCTAGGTTAATCATTTAGTTGTAGTCATTAAACAATGTGTTTACTTAACTTATAATAAACAAACAAACATTCATTTAATAGTAAATATTGTCGACACTGGTAGACAGATTGGCGCCGCAGAATAAACACGGAATTAAGATAAATTTATAACAACACAACTTAACATCTAACCGTGGGTTTCCACAGAATTGAATATTAACAAAAAAACATAACAATTCCTCCTTCTTATTCTAATCCATGGGGTCTTTTGTCAGTGGATACGCTAAATATCAGCTGGAATATAATAAAGCTTTTCAATTAGGTCATGAACTACATTTCACTCGCCCTCACAACATGGCATTTATACCCCGTACTATAATTAAACATCTTGTTTCACCCCAAGACTCTACCTATGACATTATTCAACAGATAAAAGATTAGGCTTTAATCTAAAGGTTACTTCGTTATCGTGGGATTAAATATTACAAAATTAATTTTTAATGATTGCCAACTATAAAAGAAATTATATATAAATCAATTGTTGTTCGTTAGTCTCTAAAACTCGAGAACGGCTTAACGGATTTATCTTATCTTGGTCTTGAAATGTTCGTCGAAGCCTAGGGAAAGTTTAAAAGGTGAGAAAAATTCGAATAATTGCCGGGAAAACCCTCAAAACTGCCGTAATCTTTTCCCATAAAAAAGTTTTCTAATTAAGAGTCAATTTGATCTTTGACAGCTGGTTCTTAATAAAAACCTCACATATCATCAGAGGGTTTTATTTATAAGAGTAGAGTTGTGGCAGTAAATATTACTCCATCAGTCATAACATTTGTTAAATAACAAATCAAGCAGACCAGTGTTATGCTGTAGAAAATCAATGAATAATTTACTGGGAAAGAGAAATTGCATTCCAATAGAATCGCAACACCTGATCGTAATAATCGTTCATAGTAATGAACTGATTTTACAAGTTTTTCATAGAGTTATTTTATACCTATTGACTATCAAAACATTTCAAGGTTGAATTCAGTATCAAGATAATATATAAAGATAAGATATCTCTGATAAAGACTTCAATTAACGTAAACAAAATTGTCGTAAAGAGGAACAATTCAAGGAAATATTTATATTGTTCCCTTGAGTTCGACTCGAGGTCAATATGTCACGCACCGGCACGCCCTCCACAAACAGGTGCCTCTTGGCAGTTATGTGAACATCGATATCTGAATATTCGACTAAGCATACCTTACGCTGAACCCATTTACCTAACATTACTCGTACAAAACCACGATTTTATTCTGTTCTTAAAAATGAATGAGAAGATCGTTTAGAAAAATATAAAAGTTTTGATGAAAATGCTCAAAAGACGTGTACCATTCCTTTACATTAATATGCTCTTGTTGGCACTAGAAACGGTAGTAAGGGTTTTTGTGTGAGCATGCGCGCCGCTCAAGGACACGCACCGCGCCTCAGTGTAGCGAGAGGCAGCGCCGCGACTGCCCGCAGCCCCCAGCCCAGCGCAGTCCGGGTCTATGTCCCACGGGGCGCAGCGCATCCCCGGCCAGCACGGCGCAGCGCCGGCGCCCGCACGCAGGGCTACGCTCGCCACAGAAGCCCCGCGCTCGCTGCGATTCAGCCTCGTAATTGGATTTTGACATTCAATAAGCGACGTAGTGCTAACTGATCGAGCGCTTTCCGCTTCGATATCGCAGCTTGCTTGACCGATTTCTTGCCGGGGCCCAGCTTTGTGTGTAAACGCTTTGTATGTCTGATAGAATGATATCGCGTAGATACGAGGCCTTACGTAACGTTACATTATGGAGCCACCGGTGCATCACGATGCGATAGTAACGTGAGGCTCAGGCGAGCGTAGACAGCCGCGGACGGTAGACGCGAGCCGAGCACAGCACGCAACATGACTTGCTGGGAGACTGTAGGACTGCTAGGCCCTTGCGCACTACTCGCTTCCACTGATGTCAGGGTGAGTCTTCCGTTACATACGATAAATCTCGCATTTTTATTATCAATTTTTAAATTCTTTCAAATTACATTTATGATAATCTTATCATAATTATTTTCCTGTATCAAATATTTAAAAAAAACTTTTTCATGACTAATCCTTTTGTTATTGTCGTAATTTATTTTGCACTAATTAAGTCAATATTGTACACAAGGTTATTTCTAAACAGTAATCGTAAACAAGATAATTAAAGCGGCTTTTATCTCAAATGTAATATAGTAATGAGCTAGTCCAATTCAAAACAAATTATAAATTAAATATTGATATACGCTAGGGTGTTGTGAGACTTATTCAGTCAAAACACTTTCGCTTCGGTGGTTGTTTTAATAACATCTAAAGATGGTTTCTATAATGTTACTGACAACAGAAGAAGTGTTGCAACGAAATGGATACTGGTATTGTTTGGACACAACTTGGATTACAGTTGAAATGGAACCATTTGAAGAAGTAAAGCCAGAGCATTTGTATTCGAAACCACTTTCCAGAGACGTTTACTACACAAAATATCCAGATATACCAAGAAGTGAATCTGAAGATGAGAATCCAATAACTGTAACCGGTTTTCGATCAAAACACGAGGAATGGAAATCGAAGATACGCATCAGGAAACTCGAGTCGCGTAAACGATATTCCAGTCAATCTAACTACAGCGACAAATCATCGAATAGCAATCTTTTATGTAATAATACAACGACTAGAGTAACCTCGCTTGTGCAGAATCCTATAGAGAAATCAGTTGATATTAATAATGACAGTAAAGTTCGTGCATTTTTCCAACGCCTTCTTCAAAGTGTTCCTCCACCTCCAGTTGAAGACTTAACGGAATCTAAAAGCTGTTCCATACTGGATCCTCCGGAACTAGACAAAGATTTTAATAACATCGATGTACCTGATTATGCGGAATTCGAGAAAGATAAAATACTCAATCTTCACCATGAAAAGAGCTTAGTGCCTCGTACTTCTACATTAAAAAGGAAACAACGTAAAGTGACCTTTAACACGGATTCATCCAGGTGTAGTTCCTGGTATGAAACTATATACGGTGTCTCAGATATGATAGGTTCGAAAGAATCACTTCTAAGGGTGTCTAGTAGCAGTCTAGTAACAGAAATAAAACCTAAAGAAGTTGATACTGAATCTCCTAACTATTGTTCTTTATCGTGGTCTGACTTTGTAAAATCTTGCGGAGTAGGTGATTCTATTTTGAATAGCACTGAATCTTTATACAAAGACGATATTGTCAGTAGATCTTATTGTGCGAATGATAAAATATTTGACATATCTTCGGAAGACGACGAAACAGAATACGCTAAATTTGCTGTACATAAAATCTGTCAAACATTAAAAATACAGAGTGGTATTATAGATTCATCATCGATGAATGATTTGAATAATGTTGAACAATTAAAAAGTCACATCACAAAACTTGATCCGACATTTCATGACGTTTTGTATCGTTTGACACCTAAAGATATAGATGAATCTGTAAATATTACTTCAAATTAAATAAGTTTATTATTAAATAATTAGATGTAGATAATATTAGATTACATTTGTTTTTCATTTCTAATCAGCTTTGAACAACATGATTTTCCTCTTAGGTATATATATTTTTTTGTACTGATTAATTTGTTTCTTTTACTATTGTATATTGAATGAGTATTTGTTTTGTCGCAGCCCCCTGAGAACGAGTTGCAAAAGAATTCGGATCGCGTTCTCTCCGAGCACGAACTACGAGTGCAGAGATCGCTACAGAAACTCAATGTACCCGAATGGTGAGTTTATATCTTCTAAATATTATAAAGCTACACTCAGTGGTCAAGCACTTGACTTGCAATTTGCAGGTCCTTGGTTCGAATACCGCCATGTACCAATGTGTTTTTCGATTTCCGATTTACATAAGTACATTTATCCGACGTTCTTACGGTGAAGGAAAACATCGTGATGCAACCTGCACATATCTGAGGAGAAATTCAAAGATATGTATGAAGTCAACCAACCCGCACTTGGCCAGCGTGGTTGCCTAGTCTCCCGTAACTTAGGGTAGGCTCCGAGCCCCTCGGTGGCGACGTATAGTGAGCTGATTATGATGATGATTATAAAGCGGAAGAGTTTGAAGACGCTAATCTCAGGAACTACTGGTCCGATTTGAAAAAAATTCTTTATGCCTGTATGCTAGGCCGCGTTTGTCCGTGGTATTCTCCGGAACGGCGGGATTGATTTTGACGGGACTTGGACTGAAAGGTAGCTAATGCACTCAGACATATTATAAAATACTTTTTTTTTTAATTCTGCGCTGACGAAGTCGACGGCAACCGCTAGTTAATTGTATAATCTCGTATATGTCAAAGTAAACATTTATTTCAATTTATTAGGATTAAGGTTATCAACGGAAACGGTTTAAAAGTATTTATGTTAGTAGAAATATAAACCTGAACCATTTATCGATGCTATCAATAACAGTTTCGTGTGATAACGTAATTATTTTCTGTTATTTAGGTCATTAAAGTTGGTATATACCTAACTGCGACATGCGATTATTAAATTCTACATTTTTGACATAATTTTTTAATTCTATATAAGGCAACTTTTAGACGACTGGCCATCAAGACTAGCGTTTTATTTATCTACTGTGATCTGCAATACAACGCGTGCGCAATTTTTGGATGGATGGATGTTTGTTTGAAGGTATCTGTGAAACGGCTCAACGTATGTCGCTAAAATTTGGCATAGATGTAGAACATAGTCTGGACACATAGGCTACTTTTTTCTTAAATTCTGCGCGGACAGAGTCGCGGGCGACAGCTAGTATTTTAAATAAAATATTCGTTCTCGTCCTAATTATAATATCTCATAGAATGTTCAATGTTTCTCACGCAAGCGTCACCCGGCTGACTTTATTACTGTTAACTGTGAGTTAATTAGACCTCGTACTAGGACTTGTGCTCATTAGACCATGGCGATTGTCGACACCCTATACGAAGACTTATGACGACATTATAAAACATATATTATATATTGACGTATTTATTTATTTATCTTATTCTTTACATATTATATTTTATATATAAAATTAAAAATTTTACAAAATATATTATATTAAAAATAGAGCACCACCGGCTGCGGAGTCCCATGACTCAAACAACCAGTGGTCAGGGCTGCAGAGACAGGAACCTTCTCACGATGCGTGCGGTTTCTAGGATAACTGCCTTTTGTATCGGGTCCTTAATCCAACTGTTTAGCGACAGCTTCTCGAGACGTTGGTCAAAGCTCTTCGCTATCAGTATTATGTTATATATGATTTTATTCATTTAATTTGTTTGTTTGAAAATATTGATTAAAATCTTTAATTTTAATTTATGTTAACATTTATTTGGCTTCATCATCATCAGCTCACTATAAGTGACCAAGTGGTAGACAATGATAATTTTAGATGCTTGCGTTTCTTAAGTTAAATATGAAAAACAAGAATAAACCCCTTAAATAATTCGTTATGTATAAATTTTATATAAGTTTAATAAGATTTGAAACAGTGATAATATGAATATTTAGTGGCGTAACACAAAATTTTCTTACGAAAATAATTCCGAGATGGTAAAAAACTTATATAAGATAAGAAGTAAATGAAATTACATTGTTATTTGTATGTACAAACTACTTTATTATTGAAGGGTGCAGCCGTAGCCGGAAGATAACACAATTAGTCTAGATTAGATCTACTTTACGCTATCGTGTTTTTTCGATTACGATAAAGTTCGCGCTCAATTTGTTTCTAATTTTAGCTTCGATAGTTATTTATTTTATATGAGCTTGATTGTTAGAAATTATAATAGTAACATTATTATAGATATCGGTATATCGGGAACATTTATAAGAAAATTCAAATAAAAATAACTAAACAATTTTAAAACCAAAAGTACTCGTTTAAAACCTTGTCAATTTTTATGATGAATATTTTTATTTAATAAATCTATCGAATTTTAATATAAGTTAACTTTATAATCTCATTAATATGTTTTAGGAATTAATAATAAATGTGTTTCTCATTATAGGTACAAGAACGCGCCAGCCGCCCGGGAGGGTTTCCTACTCCGGAAGCGGTTGTCGGATGCGTCGTCTGCGGCGCGCTGGGGCGGCCTCAACTCCAAAACCACATCGCTGGGAAGCCTCGGTGCCGGCGCGCAGCCCCCGCCGCCGCAGCTCTCCCCACACACCACCAGTTTCGGCAGGTGGTCTACCAGCAGACTTAACTCCAATCAAGTAAGTTTCTTAATCTAATGATAAAGTTTCTATCCTTCTCATCAAATTCTTTAGCGAGTTCTTTATCTACGACCTGGATATTAACTGCAAAAATGCGGGTTAACTTCTGCATTGTTCGTCTTTTTTGGCAATAAAATACTATACCAGTACTATAATAATATACCAAGACTAATTTGTTTCGTTCATGAGAGCGTACCTCAGATTTTGCTTTTACTTTTATTATGTTTTTGGACAGTGTTATATTGTGGGTATGTTTGTTTCAGACATCTCCATGCTCGTCGACTCGCAGCAGCGTGCGCGGCGGCAGCCCGCTGTGCTCGCCGTCCGCGCGCTCCTCCTTCAGTGCGCGTCAGCCATATCTCGGCTGGCGCAGCCAAGAACGCCTCAACACCACGCCGAGGACGCCGCACGAGAGGTAACTCATCTTAACTTGAACCATGTGTAGGTTAACACAATTCTCCCGCAAGTATCCGGTCAAGATCACTATGCTATCATATAAGCCAAGAGCAGACCAATCCAACACAACCTGGCTTTAAAGTCGAAGTTGTCACTTGAGGAAGATCGCCCAAGCCCAATAACGCGTTAGTGCAATTAACTTATTTTTTATTTTTGTGATTGAATATATCTGTCCTGGTTTACAGGCTAGCGTCATCCCTGCTGCAGCAGTCGAGCGCATCGGCAAAAGCGTCGGAGGAGATCCAGTCGTCGATCAAGGAGGTGACTTCAGCGATCGTGCACTATGTATCGGGCCTGGAGCCCGCTAACGGAGACCTCGACCAGCCCTCGCCGAGATCCAGCCAAAAACTCTACTGGCTAGAGAGCTCCTTTGTTGGTATGCTGGCTTTTGTGAAACGTCTAATTCTGGTTTTAGCCTTTAAAAAAAACACATAGATTTCTACCAACCATAAATGTTTGCAGTGCATTTTTTAAACTATTCTCATTAAGTCAAAGCGACGTTTATTTAATGATTATGCTATTCTTTTCCAGGTACGAAACCGTTAGAGTCCCCGCAGACGCCGTTAGTGGTGACGGAGGCGCTGCCCCCGCCACACCCGCGCCCGCCCTCCTCACTGCGCCTCGAGCACCGCGCCGCGCCCGGTGAGCGAGCGTGACCACCACCCCCTACACTGCAGGCTTAGATACATCTCGCACAAATACATTCCGGCGTAACCGAGCAATGGTTAATGAACACATTGTAACGTTCGTTTCCTACATCCATTTACGTTTGGCACGTTAGAAAATTCATCTAATCAAGAGAATGAATATTTTTATAATAGAAATGTTGCATTTAAAGTTTTAAAGCCTGCAGTGTAATTTATTTTTATGTATTACTCTTGTGAGATAATTTTTGTGCTGTTTGCCTTTTCTTTTAGTTATTTTGCAACTTGAATAAGTAATGAACATCAATATGTTTGTAATAGAGCTTTATAGAGTTTAAAGACTCAGGACCATTGTCATGTACGGTGTTAACTTTGTGACATTTATGCACTTTTTGACGAGCAAAATTTTAAGTGTTTTTTACTATTGTTGTCATGACAACACAGCACTGGCTTGTAGTTGGCTTAAGTTTTTGTTGTGGCTTAATTCTTCCCACGTCTCATTACATTCGAGCATATTCATATTTGTTTTCTACGATCATCGTGTAATGTTGCTAGTACAATTAGCGTGACATTGTAAACCCGCCAAAATGTTTTTTTTTCTATTATTATTTAAATATTAATTAAGAATAGATAAATGCAATGTGATGCATTTCTATTTTAATGAATTATTGAGTGTTATTATAAACTATCTATAAACATATCATAATTTAATTTAATCAAAATAGATAGATTAAAAATTTTTACGACACTTTTAATTGTCTATGATTATTATATTGCCATATTTGCAATAGTAATCGATACAACCAGTTAAATGTTTAAAAAATCAATATATTTCATGTACAGCGTAAATAATTATGTTTGTGTTTACTTTAAATGCAAATTTGTAGCATTTAGTTTGTATGCTAGTGAATAATAAATAGATTTGTAAATAATTTTATCATGTTGCTATATTTTATTTTAGGTGCTAATAAATCTGTTACCTACTTATATGATTTAAAAATGATGTTTCAATATATGTATCATTATAAAAGTTTACTGTAAAAATTGTCACAAACAATTTATTTGCCTGAAAGTATTAAATTTTAAATTAATGGCAACATTTATCAGAACCATAAACAAAATGTGGTGGTGAGAAGTGACATTCTGACTGAAGTCTAAAAGAAAAATATTTAAGTTCCTTCTACTTAAATCACCTCGTAATTTATGTTTGGGGTCCACAGATGGTCCTTAAGTAAATTATACAGGTTCTGATTAGGTTAGAATCATTTGATTTGTGCTCAAAATTCGCACCGCCGAAAATTAAAAGCGAAATTAACGCGTCGAATTTGTTTAACGAAGCCTTTCCCTGACACATTGTCTATGACATACATCGTTTGATTTAGAAATCTAGACATTTATCGAGTAAACTCGGAAAGGCATTTTTAATAAACAAATTATAGATTTTTTCAATAGTTTGTTCCATAGCTCTCTATGTTTCATTTTACAAGCACACGTTGCCTGTTGTTTGAATAGTACCTAAAATGTAATTTTTATACGTAGAAATAGCATTATATTTAGAGAATCTCGGTACCTTCATTTGTAATTAGAAGTCATGAATGTTGTTCTTTTTTTATATTAACATCAAACATTCGATACATCAATGTAATTTAGTTACATTATAATTATAACAATTTATGAATATATTCAGATTATTTTATATTTTTGTTTTATTTTTTTTTATTTCTGTGCCGTCTATTGTTTTTTTTTATGTATAACGGATGAATTAAAACATCCAATTTTAATTCATACAGGGAGTTTCATGCATATATTTTTCCATCCCTTTTTATCTCAGTTAAAGAAGATCACATGATATGGTAAGTAAATAAATATCTCGTTTATATTTAGCAGAAATAGTTTTTAGTAATTTTTATAAATAAAAAATAAAAATAGTGTCGTCAATTAGTAATTACTCTCTTCCACTAACCTCTATAAATGGATAGGCGATTGCTTGAAAATGCCAGCTTTTTATTCGGTATGATTTAAACCTCCCTGTGTTTCATGATGTTACTTCGAATCAACACCGTCGCTACAAACCGCTACAGTCAGTGCCAAAATGGCGAAAACCAAATAGGCACAAAATATTACTCTTATAGCCAGTCCATATATAGAAGGTCGTACTCTCTCTCCTCATTATCATTATTCATCGCTCACTAACACGTAAATAACCTAAAGCTTAAGACACATAAGCAGTTAAATACTTGCAGGTGCTATGTTTCTTACGAATATATGTATACATATATAACATTAAAATTTAAATCTAGCTTTGAATTAGCGTGAGCTCTGTCTGTGAAATCTGATGTTACGTGCACTTTAATTTTTTTTTCTGGTGAAAATATTAACAAAATCTTTATTAAATTATCTTAACTTGGCAATTATTGCTAGAACTTGATAAAGGTGCAAATTTTTAGGAATTTCATTCGATTGTTATTACGGTACACCTAAGTACGTACTTAGTACCTATAACTTGATATTGCTTATGTTTAAAATGTGTACTTAACTTAGAATTTCCTATCGATTAAGTCGGTTACCATTCATATTAAATCCATATTTTCGAATCCGTCAAAACTTAATAAAATAAAAACTAATATGCGTATTTGCAGACTGGCAAGACTGCCAACGTCCTTTGAACCTCGGCCTGACCAGGCCTTCGCCCAGCTCCACCACTCTAGAGGACGTTCTGGACTCCCTCTTGGGCCTGCCCTCGCAGCCCGCCAGGATACCTACTCCGCAGCCTAGCCCTAGGAAGAGTCCCTATTATTTTATGGGAGGGAAGGTAAAATTGCAGTTAAATAAAAATTAAATTCCTATCCTTAATCCTTCCATATATGCTATTATGAATTCGGAAAATATTTAGTATGCAAAGCGCTATTATAATTGTAGAAGTAGTTCGAGCTCCCAGTAGGCAAGGCTCGATGTATTACTGCTTGTTTTCCCAGAGTCCCCGTTACGAACAGCTGACCAGTAGCGGGCACAGTAGCGCCTCGGTCGCCTCCCGCCTCGTCAGCACGCCCAGCGAGCCCAGCTCGCTCACAGACCCCAGCCCCGACCGACAAGGTAGGAATGATATGTAAGTCTGAGCGTTCCAATTTTTTATATTTCTCTTATCCTTCACGCTTCTATCTCCATCTGTCTCACAATACCTGTACAGGTCCCGTTTTATTGGCAATTTTATTTTATAAAATCGTTTTAAAATTTGTATTCTTTTTCACGTGCGCACGGTACAAGGTAAGACTATATTTTCTATGGGCCACGTTAGCATGATTGTCTTGGCAAATGATCGTTTGTTTTATGTCTCGCTCAATGGTCCTGAGTCTTTCAATGTCTTTCTTAATAAATTTAGTTAGGCTTATTTAGTCCGAGAAAATATAATTTTAAAGCGATGACTCTAAACTTCTTGCAGGCAAGGAAGCAGTTGATAATTCAGCCGCAATGCAAGACCCGAGACGGTCGCGGTCCGCGCAGGGCGATCGGTCTCGAAGAAAGAGCGAGCCATGCGCTCGCGCCGGCGCATCGTTAGACCGACGCACCAGCCTGGACGCCGCAACCCTTCGTGCCGCCGAGCCCCGTGGCCCGCAGCACGAATCGCGCGCCTCCCTCCTCTCCCTACAGACGGAGAACAGTACCGACGAAGCCTTCGTCAAGTGCAAGTATCCCAAGTGCCCCTCGCGCGCCCCACTCGCGGACGCCAAACGACATTACAAGTCGTGCCACAACTGCACGACGATGTACTGCTCTAAGGAGTGTCGGCGAGCGCACTGGGAGAAGCACAGGAAGGTGTGTCTGCACTCCCGCGCGAGCGCCCTCTGCAGGCAAATTATATCTGCCGCGAAGGAGGACGCGAGCTCCCTGCATCAGATCAGCACCATCGCCCATAAAGGGTATCTGGCGCATGGCAGGGGTGTGGTCAAAGTGTTCTTCACGAGCCCAGAGGCCGCGGAAAAATTCACAACACATGGTTACCAGTACCTCAGCGAACCTGAGTATGTGAAGTGGATCTCGCTGCAACCGAACGAAATGGGAGTAGAACTGTACACTGAGGTGGTGAAACTGTGTAAATCATACAATCCTGAAACTAGAGTAATTCTCTTTGTGGCTGTGTGTATAATCAGCGAGGTGCCCACGAAAGGCGCAGTAAAATGGGAGCGGCAGATGGTGTCGCGGTGCGCCAAATTGCGTCTCAGCAAGACCGTCACCGCAGCGATACAGGAACAGAATCGAAAGCGACACAGGAGAGACAGCAAGGGAACGCCGGAAGACCGCGAGACGCTGATTCTAACGTCAAAACTGACCAACGCGGGCGAAAAGAACGCGGCGACGGCGCATAAGTTTAGAGAGATATGTTTTAAGAATATTGTGTATGAGTTGGAGAGTAGAGGAGTGGTTCTGAAGAAGCATTTTCCCGAGGTGTACTCACGGCTGGCGGCGTACGTGGACGGGACTAGCGACCGGTTCATTCCTATGACGATATATCCTCGAGATGCGACTAGCGGCAGGTCTTTTGTATGCATCATAATGCCGGATAGTTCGGACAGCGGTACACCTGTAGACGGCAAGGTTGTTACGGTGGACGTTGGTTTGGACCGCTCTCGACATCAGATATCGACTCCCATGTGAAGGTTTCTAAATATTAGGGTACATTAAATTGCTAAACAATGCTTCGACACAATGTTAATATAGCAATTATTTCTTACAAAAAAGCTTATGTACTTTTATGAGAGCTTTTAATTCGGACGTAACGTCTTGTTTGTTGAAGGTTCGTCATTTCATAATTCTTAACATTCCATAGATGTAACGTATATCGCTTAAATTTAAATATTTATACTTCCTAAATCTTTGATAATGAATCTCCTTTAATACTAAATGTGGCTATGGTGATGTGAAACAGTGTTCATATATTTTCATTCCAATATAATGTTTAATTTTATATTATATAATATGTAAACATATATACTAAATACATAGTTTTTATATAAGTTAAAGTGATGATGGAATGGTATAAAGTAACTAAACTAGATATGTTCAAGAGTATTTTATGAAATTCTTAATTTTAATAATTCTGAATGTTAAAATTTTATGCTACAGTTGCTTAAATATTATTAATACATAGTAAGTTCAGAAACATAGTTCAAAATTATTTTGTACACGTAATTTAGATATTAATTAGACAAAGTTGTGATTCTGTACATTGTAAAAAATGCAATCGGCACAATTTTTGGGTATGGGAGCTTGGAATTTTATTTAATATATTGGAAATAGTAAAGAGTGTAAATAATGTCGATTGAACGCAAATGCAAGTTGCCAATGCAATTATAGGGTTGCCAGATTTGTCAGATGTAAAATAAAAAATGGGAGTTTCTTACCTCTTTGACCTTATATGACCATAGACAAATCATATCTGGTAACCCATTAATTTCACAAAATTAAGGCAAAGTGGCACAAAATTCTGTATTTTTATAGTTCGACTAATGGTGCCAATTGAATTTTTATAACCTTAAATAGGATAATTTAAATGATTACTTCATAAACATTCAAATTAAATACCATAATTTATACGATGATCTTTTTGTTACAAAAGACTTACAGTGAAATATAAAAAAAAATAGACAATGCTTAGTAGATAATTAAAAACTTTGCATTTATACCTTCTTTATAATAGACTTGTTGAGAATCTTTAAATATTCCTGATAACTAAGAAATTAAAGAGTTATGATTTAAAATTTTCCTAGTGACCTAAATTGCCTTTACATTCCAACTGGATAGAGTATGTTTATTAATTTTATATAAATTTAAATACTGTTATATTAGTAAATAGATGTTTATTACATATGTAACACACATAACTTGAACATTAAAATATTAATATTAATGTAAATGCTTCAATACATACTACATAATACGGAATCTAGAAAAATATTAAATGTTAATATGATTATGTTTATTTTATTTTGATGACTTTATCAAATACTGAGTTACTGTTGGCTATATTTAAGACTTATGTAGCTTAAAAAAATATTTTTCTTAGAACTACAATACTATTGAATACCTTAATATCATGCTAAGACTAGACCATTTTTGTGTAAAGACATAAAAACACATCTTTATAATAACGCGTAATCAGTAGTATCTGCTCAAAAGACAATTTAGAACAATTTTATTGCTGTACTTATTTACCTATATTGAGGATCGCAAATTCTAAAAAAAAAGTTTTATTAAATATACCTAGGATGATATATTATTGTATTTTGTGTAAGATGTTATCATATCGTTTTCGTAGTCTGGAATACAGATTTTTTTATCTAGTTCACCCTATAACAAATTTTAAATAAACAACCAAGCTATTTCATTCCGCCTATTATTTACCCCAAACTTGTTGTTTCTATAAGTCTATGTTGTGATCAGTAACCACAAAGCAGAAAATGCTTTCTATTAAACACCCTCACACAATTTTATAAAATTCGCTATTGGACAGTTTTAGCAATAAAAATTGAAATATATTTTTATGGTGGCTTCTAAGTAAACAATAACTAAATAGTATTTTTTGACATTAAAACAAATTAGTTAATTCATGAAGTTAATTGTATTCGGTTTAAAATAAGTTTACAAAAGTTATAAAACATACCTATTTCAAGAAATTAGCAAGTAGCCAAACAAGTAAAAATACAAATTTCAACTTGTGATTCGTTCATAAACTTCAAACCATTAGTAAATAGTCTATGGTGAAAATTTATTATTTACTTGAACTGATAACACTGACCGACGTCTGACGTTTAACGTCATCTGATGTTTTATAATGTCAATGTCATTGAAAGTTTTTTCCATTGGCTGTGGCTGGTCGAAGTACAATTTTAAATCTCTTATTTGTATCTGTTGATATTACGTAGTACCAGTTTCGTAACTTACTTATAAGCGGTTAATAACTAAGTGTACTAAGTTCAATTTTAAAAATGGTACCAGCACAGGCTATATACGCTGCAGTGCCAATATCAGTTTTAATTGCCATTGGTTTTATACGCAAGTGGAGGTCGCGAAAATGGGGAAAATGCTTAACTGATACCTGCTTGAGGGGTAAAACTTATCTCATTACCGGCGCTAATAGTGGTATAGGGCTGGAAACCGCAAAGGCTCTTGTTAGGCGTAAGGCTAGAGTTATATTTGCTTGCCGGGACATTGCAAAGGCGAAACAGGCAATAAACGAGATAAGAAAAGAACAGCCTACTGGAGGAGAAATGGTAAGAAACTAAGGAGACATACCCTAATGTTATTTATTGCCAATTTTTAAAATCTATGTTTCATTAATTATTCTTAATAACTCATCTTACAGATCCCAATGCAATTGGATCTTTCTTCCTTTGAGTCTATTGAGAGTTTTGTGGATGTAATCAAAACTGGTTTCCATAAGATCGATGTGCTTATAAACAATGCGGGAGTTGTGGTGCCTCTGAGGTGTGATGAGAAGACTAAAGAAGGCTTTGAGATACACCTAGGTGTTAATCACTTAGGTCATTTCTATCTTACTAATTTATTGTTAGACCAATTAAAGAGAGCCGCACCCAGCAGGTAAAGAACATAATTGAATAATTACAATATTTATTTCCTTGTGAATATTTTGCATAACTTAAACTGTTAATAATAATTGTACAATTTTACTAAGCTTGTTTTGTATAACATATTATTGACATTATCTGTGCACTATTGCAAAAAAATATACATAGAATTGTAATTTTTGTAATTTTTCAGAATTGTAGTGGTGTCGTCTACACTTCATGAAAGGGCAAAGATTGATTTTAATGATTTGAACTTAAGAGGTGAAATCGAAAGAGCTAAGAAGGGACAAGTGAAGGCGCGTCACAACCTGGGTTATTCCAACTCTAAACTGATGAATGTCTACTTTGCAAGAGCACTGGCTGACAAATTGAGAGATACAGGTGTTGATGTGTATACTTGTTGCCCTGGTTTCTGCTACACCAATCTGTTTAGGTAATTATTTAAAATACTACTTTCTTTCGGGGCGTTTGTGGCCAATTTCAAACATTGCTTACCAAGGGAAGGGGAGTTAAAGTGTGATCTATAGTTACACAGACCATAAACATTGCTTATTTTGTCACCTACCTATAAGAGGAAACAAAGCTCTCAATTTTAGACATCGCTACTATAAAAAAAAACAATGAACTTGCCTTTAAAATATTCAAGTGTTCATATTACACGTCAACATAAGACAAAGTCCATTGTTAACTTAACTGTCTGTAAATATCAATTAATATATTCATAATTAAAATGTATGCATATTATCTTTTTAAAGTATCATTTTTTTTTTATTTCAGGTTGTCAGTGAGATGGTATCATTATTTAATAATGTTGCCAGTAGCATTAATGTATATGAAGTCTGCGAAACAGGTAAATAATTGAACATTTGTTTTTATATAGTTTTAGCAAAGATCAGGATTACTTTTGACAACACTTTTACAACTTACGCTTAAATTACGAGTACTTTTAGTTTGAAAAGGACTTAGGTTAATTTTCTTTCCTTTATGCCGTAATGTCAGATTCTGTTTTTAGCAATGGAAAATGCTATCTAAGAAGTTTGCATGTACAATACAACCTGAATAAGCGAGAAACTTGTATAGAGAGTCATTGTCCGATCTCTGATGACCTCTATAAGTGAGAAATTCGGCTAAGAGAAAAATATTGTGTTCTCTTGGACTCTTGTTTCAGTTTCAATTGTATTTAATATGTTTGTTAGATATGATATCTATTTATGTTACAGATGATTGATTCTGTATGTACTTTACACTGAGGAAATAATTAACATAGTTATATCTTTAGAATACATTGTAATAAAATATGTTGTTCTTGAGTTACAATAATAGCTTATATGTAAAGTTGTTTTAAAATTACAAATAAAACATGATCTTACTTCTTACTTATATTATAAATGCGAATGTTTAGATGGATGGATGTTTGTTTGAAGTTATCTCCGGAACGGTTGAATGGATCTTGATGAAATTTGGCAAACTTATAGAATATAATTTGGAAAAACACATAGGCTAGTAATGTTATTTAATTCCGCGCGGACGGAGTCGCGGGCGACAGCTAGTACTTAATAAGAATATTGCCTAATAAATTTCCCGAGTAATTTTTTTTTTTTAAGTTTAAATGTTTGCTAAAACAATTTATAATGTTTAATATTCTACAAAGGTACAAAGAACTGGAAACATCAAGGTCGTGAATCTGTTCTATTATTTGCCAATATCATTACTCATATGTTTTACTTGTCTAGACTAATACATTGTCACACACATTTTAGAAACTATGACGTCATGCATAGATTAGCCATTGTTTCCTACTTGTTCTTCCATTTTTTTTAAAACAGCAATAAAATTCGTAATGTTAAAGAACAAGATCACATGTTAAGGACTATATCCATACTATCTTATCAAGGATAATATGTTATTCGAGAATGTATATGAATAAGATTGCATTGCATTTTAGATTGCAAATATCAAGTTCGTGAATCACAAATGGCCTGTTTTTTAAGTACGGACATCCGAGCATATAGTGATATGGGGATATGGGGAACAAACGGTATTCGAACCTAAGAAGGTTCGAATACCGTTTGTTCCCCATTCAAGTGATATGCACGATATTCTATTACAAGCCTACCTTAATTGGAATAATTTAAAATATATTAATATTATAAATGCGAAAGTTTTGGTGGAATCTGGATGAAATTTGCGACAGAGCTAGATTACTGGAATAACTCATAGACTACTAAGTTTATATTTCCGCGAAGTCTTTTGCAATATCTTGTAATATATTAGTAAATTTTAAATATTCTGTTAATGTAATAAACGGCCTTAGGGAACATACCCATACGTGACCTATTTTTTTTTTTAGTTTTTTCGACCCCTCGATGACCACTCGTAGTACATGCCACGACCCCCCTCCCCTCTCTAGTTTTTACGTAGTAATTCATAATTATGATTTTTAATCATTTCACAGGCAAAAATTGAAAAAAAAAATATTTGGCTCATACTCTTCTTTATAGCATAAGACTGCATGCATACTTAAATTAAAAAAACTAACGAATACGTGATTAAAATCTGAATCCAGTGTCCAGAAATCCAGTGACTGACCGCAGTATTTTAAGGATCCCCCCCTTAAACGGGTCACATAGTATGGGTACGTTTCCTTATTAGTAAATTACTATTGCTGTAAATTAAATTAAATATATAATTCCAGGGTTCCGAGACGATAGTATACTGCGCAACAGACTATGGTATAGAGGGTCAGACTGGAAAGTTCTATCGTGATTGTGTTGAATACGACTCCAAATATCCATTTAAGAAGGAAGAAGAAATTAAACTGTGGAATATTAGTGAGGAACTTGTAAAAGCCAGAAAACCTTTGTAAGTCACTAGCGTCTGAATAAAGGTACGCGTTCATTCGCACGCATCGCACGGATAAAACGGATTTTCTTTGTATCTCGTTGCGTGCCGTGCGTCCGGTGCGTTCGCGGGAATGGACACGTACCTTTATTATTACTTTAAAAGTATACTGCATTGATAATTTGTATTGAAATTTTGTGATGTCTATTATTTCAAAGATCAATGGAACGCTGATTGTTTTTATACAAGTGTTGTGACAGTGGAAATCCACAGTTATTTAGGAGATACACAATTTGTTATAAGAAAAGAATTTTTACATAATTACTTAAATTTCGTATATAAAATCAATAGCACTATAAAAATTTTATGTCTAAGTTATCAGATGTCATTATAACATACATACATATCTATACAAAAATATTGGGGGAGTTAATATTAAGTGTTTTACTACTTTAATCCTTTAGTTAGTTAGTTATTTAAAGTTTTTAAAGCAATATGTTAAAAATAAAATGGTCAACGGTATATGATATTTTAAATTTCTTATTTATTTAAAGGACATCCAATATTATTTATTCTCGAATAATTTATGGAGCAATAATATATTATATTTTAATTTTATCATCAGCTCACTATATGTCCCCACCGAGGGGCTCAGAGCCTACCCTAAGTTAAGGGTGATTAGGCCATAGTCAACCACGCTGGCCAAGTGCGGGTTGGTTGACTTCACACATAACTTTGAATTTATTCTCTGATATGTGCAGGTTGCATCACGATGTTTTCCTTCACCGTAAGAACGTCAGATAAATGTACATATGTAAATCGGAAATCGAAAAACACATTGGTACATGGCGAGATTCGAACCCAAGACCTGCAGATTGCAAGTCAAGTGCTTGACCACCGAGCCACCGACGCTCCATATAATATATTGTATGTTATTTATCAAATAAATATGTTCTTATCTTTAAGGAATATGCAGAGACCAAAGTTCATTTTGTATTGGATTTAAAATCAGCGATAATGAAAAATAATAATAGATTTATGTCGCAAAATGTAGATTAATTTTGTCGTAAATTTTTATTTACTGTGCCATTTTACAAATGTCAGTTTGAATATGTTGACATCCAAAGATATTTTTATTATAAAAAATGTACAATAATAAATAAAAAAAGAAAAGGAGCATAATATTATATATCTTTTGCAATCACGCACAATTAATTTATTGTTAAGTTAAAAAAAAAAAACACATTTCGTAATATAGTTTAAATTGAGTACATTTTTAATCATATGGGGATACGATAAACTATGAAATTCGAGTTTTTCAACGATTTATTTTTAATTTAACAAATAAAAACTACAAAGGTCGTAAATGTTGCTTAAAACATATAAATGTCAAATAGGATAGTTGAAATTTAATTTAATAAATATATTTGGGTATGAAATCAGTTGTTTTATTGAATACATCAAAAATAAAATATTTTATATCATTTCAATTTATTTAATTTAAAAATATAAAGCATTTTTAGAACAAAACATATCTTATATACAATGGTTTATGTAACAATTTTTATCCCTTATTGAGGTACCGCAATAAACTCTGGTCCCCTAAATAGGTCGCAGCGTAAATATATTTACGCCTATATAAACAAAAACATATTGTCCTCTTTCACTCTCTTTGAAAACAAAAGAGACAACAAGATGTTTCAATCGTGGAATTTTACGTGCAATGTGCCAACTATCAAGTGATAAAAGATTTATTAGTGTGAAGTTAAAAAAATGGAGACTTTTATAGTTAGAATTAACTGCTATATTTAACTTTAAACTGTGATCTACAACCTAAAGTTATATTAAAATTAAATTTTAAAATCTAAATAGGCACTTAAAAATTACCACGTTTCAAATAAGAATGTGCAACTCGCGCCATAATGTGACGTGGTTGGATCAGTTACACAGATTAAAAAAATATTTGCATTTCAAAACTCAATCTTCAAATTATTTTTTTTATAATCTGTACATTTTTAGTAGGTTTTGATACATCGTTTAATGGCAAAGAACATTCTTATTTGAAACGCAACATCAATAGCTTTTAAAATAATTATTATTAATACTACAAATAACTACAGTAAGCCAGCGGATAAATTTAAGGCCCTTATTATAATACCAAAGGTAAAATGTGTACAAGACAATTTAATCCGATTTAAATAAAAATAAATACAGCAAAAATAGCATTTTACAAACAAAACAATTAAGTAAAATCCATAAATGTAAAGGGAAATATAACTCATATTTAAAAAATATCCTAAGATGTGAATTAATACAGTCTAGTTTTTTTTATAACCAGTTAAATTTTAAGGCACAAAAAAAAATTCATTTCATAATTTATAATTTTTTTTACAAGATAACAACCAATTTATTGCATTTAATAAATAAAAAATGCTTATTTTTCAGTATATAAATTATATCACATAAATAAATACCTCTTTGGTAATGTTGGTAATCATATATTTAAAGTTGGTAACATTGAATACCTAAAATATTTGAATTCATACAATTCCATTATAGTGCAACGGTTGTTTTTTTAATACTTCTGTATTGGACACTTAATTTAAAAAATAGGCGTAAAAAAACTCAATAAATGAACAGTTATATATTTGGAATGTTAAACTGCAAGAGGTAGATAAATAAAATGTACCACTAAATTATAAAATAATAAAAAACATGTAAGATCTATGAATCAAATATCAAGATCATACAAAAAATAGTTCACAACCAATTAGTAATTTAAAAAAAAAGTACATAATTAATTTAATTAAATCATTTAGAATTTATTGCTAAAAGTTGGTATCAAGCTGTGATATCTTGACCGTGATAAATATATTGGTAAGAGTACAAATTAGATTATAAATAATATTAGCAATGTACAGAAATAATGAACTTTTGTAAAAAAAAAAAATCATTTTTTTAACACCTTAGGTGCCATATGTATCTTTTAGTCACACTGTCTAGAACACTGAGTATACAAAAGTATACACATTTTTGTATTTAAAGACATCGCACCAAAAAAAAAATATATGGTCACTTAAGGTTTTGCGCTGAGGGTTTTATTCTATTGCCAACAAAAAGGTTTTAGCGAATAACAAATATGTATGTATTTTTCTATCCATAGAGTATGCCACGGTCTTATGAAAATTACTTTATGTTTAAGAAACTATATATTCTTATTATAATAATTATTTCTATTGACCGACTGATGATTTAAGCCATTGTTAGGACGGAAATTATGTTTATATCAGATCTGCTGCATTTTTTTTGCTAAGTAAAAAGCTATGTTCACTTAATTTATATCCCTTACCAGTACTATCTGTTTATCAGTATTATTAAAAAAAACTTATGATGCATTTTATAATTTAAAACCAATACTGGTATTCAAGTATGTCAAATTGTAAAGAATTCCATGTCAAAGCTAAACAAAGTACATTCGCTTCGAAGCGATTCCATAAAGAACTTCAAAATTGTATAGAACTGACAATACATTTGGATAAGTAACATGATTGTCGAGCATCAAAGTGCTAGATAAAGTACATTCGTTTTGAAGCGATTTTATAGCGAATTTCAAAATTGCTTGAAACTGACATGCAATCACGTGACTTATGGAAAGTTGTAGTCAGTTCTATAGATATTTGAAGTTCATTATGAAATTGCTCGGGACCCAATGTACTTTGTGTAGACCCGCAGGTTCTCATATCATACGTTGCTAAAACGTGAGCAGCAAGTCGCACGCAGACCTGACATAGTGTTACCACCCTGTAATGTCACCGTGTCAGGATGATGTAGCATTCTCAGTTCCTTCTCCGCTTTCTGTTCTAGATCTGCCCATCTGTTACAACCGTAACAATTAATTATAAGTTTTTAGCCACCTAATACAATTATAGCTATCATCATCAACCTGTCCTTATAATAATAGAGGGTCGCCCCGTACTATTCCTCCATACATCTCTATCAGCCGTCATATCTGAATCCACCGCTTCCTTACGCATATCCTCTTTCACAAAATCCATACTTTCTTTGGTCTTCCTCTACCTTTGTAGCCATACACATTCAATCTTATTATTTTTTACATTACTTTTCACACAATTATAGCAATAAAAAAATCTAAAAAAAATTTGGTAAAGTTTAATCAACTTTTTTCCGCCACTAGATGGCGTTATTCGGTTTTTTAATCAATCATTTATGGTATGTACTAATGAGCAAACATAACCATTTCAATTATTTTTTATATTCATTTGTACACGCAAACACATACGACTATTTCTTAATAAAATATTTAAAAAAGGCCCATAGTCACGTTTTATATTTATTACTCCATACCATAGAATTATAAACAGAGAACTATTGGAATGCAGTTACAAGCTAAATTTAATTATTAACATGTTTAGTGCCTCTCATCTGGTGAGGGTCATTTTATTACCAACATAGTGGCATTGAATGTGTTAAAATTAAAAAAATAAAACGCTTACCTTTGCACAGCCATGGAAAACGCTTCAACCACATTGTTTGCAGTTTTAGCGGAGGTTTCTATGTATGTTCCTATTTTATTGTCTTCGCACCACTGCCGCAGCTGATCATATGTCACTTCCCTGTCTTTTGATGATACATCTGACTGGAAAGAGAAGAAAGAAAAATGATTTTAAATGAAGCACAGCTAAATTTTACTGACGGGCAGTAGAAGTCTTAGATATTTTCCATAGTTAAAACATACTATTATATAGATATATAATATACATAAATGCAAATGTTAGGATGTATGGATGGATAAAAGGATGATGGTTGGAAGGTATATCCAGAACAGCTCAATGGATCTCGCTGATATTTAGCATAGATGTTGAATGTAGCCTGGAAAAAGACATACTACTTAAGTTTTTTTTATAAATTCCATGTTGACGGAGTCGCGGGCGACAGCTAGTTTCTATACACCGAAGAATACCTTGTTCCCCACAACGATGAATGGAAACTTCTCGATTCCGTTCTTAACGCCAGCGTAATGCAAGAACTCATTGAGCCACATCTTGATGTTTTGGAAGGAGCTGCGGTCGTCCACCGCGTAGGCCAGGATGCAGATGTCCGTGCCACGGTAGAACGGCGTGCGGAGCGACTTGAACCTCTCCTGACCTGCCGTATCCCATATCTGAAATATATTATAATCTTAATAGTCTTTTATCATGGCTTCGCTTCCAGTTTCCACATTAGTTTTCATGTTAGAGTAGTGTGCGAGCAAGAGAAATTACAATGTTAGCAAAAACTAATCTATCTGTCTTGCTTCAACAGATACTATGATGACCAGACTACCCAGTGGTAGGGAGACAATGTCATATAGTCTATAAAGTGATAACCTTTTAAAAATCAGTAATGATCTGATCCTATGCCAATGTTTATGGGCATAGGCAATACATTTTTGTTCCTTATGGCTGATGTGCTTGTCTCTTATTTAAAGCATCTTTTTAAACAATCAAATAAGCTTAAGCACATTCTAGTGCCCGGTTAGCTGTTTTGTTTCTCTTAATATACATTGTTCTTGTAATATACATTTAACTGCACAAAGACAATTGACTACTCTTCGATATTGGCAAATTCTATGGGGACTTTTTAGCTATGAGTGTACATACTTAGATTGGTGAAAAACATTATAAAAACATAATACGAGCTTCTACAGGGACTTAACAATAAGTCAGCAAAACAAGGGGATTTACTTAATAAGATTGTAACAATATATACTACTAAATACGGGATTCTGAGTTTAAAATCCCCGTTTAAAACATTCTTATCTCTGTATTGTCAATGATAGGAATGATGATCTTTTAAAACAGAGATTTTGGTCTCGAAAACTGATGATAAGAAAATGATTGATTTTGCATTTTGTTTACTGTTTTGTCTATTAAAACTAACATTGTATCAAGGTTTCTATTGTAGTTACAATAATATTTAAATTGAACAATAACAATTGGATATGAATTAACATTGAATGATGCTGTAACAGTTTTGTAACAATATTAATAGATAGTTACCTTGAATAGCTATATTGAAATGCTAAGGTGAGATAGCTCAATTTTAGACTAGGTCATCAGGTATGGAAGTACGAAGGTTATGTATAATTACATGTTGAATTGATAATTAATCTTACTGCTTACTATATTATTAATATTATAAATGAAAATGTTTAAATGGATGTATGTATTGATGGATCATGATAAAATTTGACATATATTTAGATTACAGTCTGGAAGAACACATAGACTACTCAGTTTTATTTAATTTCCCGGGGACCTAGTAAGTCAATAAAACATAACTAATACCAATAACTCAGATTGATAGGTTGAGATCTAGCGCCTATTTTTATTTTTTACAATACAGCAGTTATTTTTGTGTCAAATCCATGTAGACCTCCCAAAATGTAGGATAAGATAAGAAAATTGTATGTTATCTGTTATAAACAATCACTTATGCATACAGATAAAGCAACCTTGAAACTGAATATCTTGTTCTTATATTTATTTGAGGTTTACATATTAGTCTAACTGTTAATAGTTATGAAGGCAACTCACATTACATCATTCATAAAGCTCCTTTTCTATGGCTAATTTATAATAAAATTAGTCTCTTTACTATAAAGTTATCTACTAGAAATTTAAAGACACACAAGCAATATTTTCAGGTAGACAACACTCAAGAATAGAAAAAAAAACTTTTACATACCTGTAATGTGTATTGTGTGCCATTGACTTCTGTTGTCTTATTCATAAATTCTACACCAATTGTGTGAAAATTATGATCGTCAAAGTGATTTGAAATGAATCTGCTCATTAAACATGATTTTCCGACCCCACCATCGCCCAAAATCACAATTTTCAATAGAACATTCTTATTAACGCTCCGTCCATATTCACGCTCATTATCCTCTACCATTATGTTCAGTATTTCTCATAATACTTCACTAATAATACGATTATTGATACGGCCTTGAGAACGAATAATATTTCTTTAATTAATGAGTCAACTATGAAAAGATGAGTCCACAATTGCACTTCATATATCTTTTGAAAGATTATTACATTAACGCACTTTTTATAACACTTCAGGATACTTTACAAATAAATACGTCACCAGGGAATTTTATTACAAAATAAAATAAAACAAACAGTACGTGCAATACATATTTGTCACACAGCAGCTGACAGCTGATGTCTGTTTGACTTTGACATAAAATAATTTGACAGCGCGCGACAGATTATACAAACTTTATATTTATGAAATTGCTTAATTTAAGTCATTCATAAATGAACTTAATTAATTCAGGATTTTTCCATTTTTTATTAAACAATCGTAATCATATTTACATTTTATTTATCTTTACTGTAAGCGATAAATCTTCACTAATTAGTGCGATTTAAAGCCGCTAGATGTCAAGCAAAGTACTTTGTTAGCCGTTGTGACTCGCGAGATGTCAGCTCGTCGAGCGAGTTTATTTTATTCCGCTTTGTTTTGCGGAGGTGAGAGGACATGGTGTGTTCGCTATCGCATTCACAAATCGTGATCAATGTTTTTTCATTAGTAAATAGGTATTTTTTGAGTGAACAGTTGGTTGGATTGAGGAAAAAATAAGTGTTTCTTTGTTTAATTTTTGGTGCATGTGTTTGTTGCGTTAACTTTTGCACAATCTTACGGGAGACTCGATGTCAATAAACTTGTCGGTGATATTTTATGGGAAAGGTGTGCCGCGTCGCCCCCGTACCTGTCGGCGACGGGAGGATCGTTGAGGCCGGAGCGATGGCGAAGGTCGGCGGCGCCTAGGCGGTTGCTGGCATGGTGGTGCGGACAGCGGCGAGGTGAGTGGCATTGGGCATGGGCACAGGCATTAGGAGGCGTCGCGAGCGCGGTCGTGGGGCGAGGGGCGCGGGACGGTCGCTCGCTCGACGGCGTGCATTCACCTCTGACCCGCGCGGGGCGGGCGGCGCTCAAGGTCGGTGCGCCGGCTGAAGGTCGCTGGTCACGTGACGGAGGGTGCTCACCCCCTCGCGGCGCCGCTCGCGTCTCACTTCGAGCCCTACGTTGTTTGACTTTACAGTCGAGTACTAAAGTGATTGCATTTAAAAATAATAAAAACCAATTTAATTTTAATTATGGTTAAAAATCGCAATTTTTTTTTCTTGTTTAATTATGGATAAATAAATTAACTACAGAAGTCTTGAAGTGATTTGGACCTAAGTATTTTAAATAACGCATGTTCGACGAAAAAATATCTTTTGTTATTTTATGTCATAAAACCTTAAAATGTAGTACAGTTCGTAATAGGTAGCGTTCACATGCGAGGTAACGGTATAACATATTTCTAGCAGAAACTACATATTTGAATCATCGGCTTCATTTTGACACAACAATTGTAAACAAACGTGTATAGTCTGTTGAACTGTTTATGTTTCTAATGTTTAAATATTTTCTTCAAGAATTAAATTTAATTCCGTTGAAATAAATAAAAAAATGTCTATGGTCGACTAATTAATTTATACAATCTGTCTTACAGATATCCATCAGATAAAGTTTTGATATGAGTAATACAAAATACACAATATAAATGTAAAATGCACACATATTTGTAGGTTCTTTTTCATTTGGGACTTATAAATATTTACTAAAGATTTTCTATTGCATGTGACAAGTTCTTATAAGACTAGGTACGTTAGTAATAAATTGTTTTTTTTTTTATTGAACTTAGTATCGATTTTTTTCATATCTGTAATTTACAGGGAGTGCTTGATTACACAATCGAATTAATGAATTATCTGATATTGTTGGCATTTACGTCAGAAAAGTTTTGCTGGTTCATAATTTTTTACATGTTATTATTAACTTCGCAAAAATTCACCGTAAACAAACCAAAGATACTATAAATGTGACCTTGTCTATGTTTTGCTCTTTAGATACGTCTATATATTTATATGTAAAAAGATTAACATACTAGTTGACCTCTATTGAGCTTTGAAGTACCAATAGCCTAATAGGTAAGGTTACGGAGTATGGAACGGCGATCTTGCAGTCCTGAGTTCAAATAAAGTCATCCGAGTGAGTCAAGAATTAAAAAAAAGCCTGAATATAGTCGACTTGACCTTATGTATTAGTTGCCTTTCTTTACCTAGTTAATTCTTAAATGCACTTTAAGAAGGGAGCAGACAAAAAAATCGTAAATAACACCATCACTCTTTGTTTACCAGTATGTTTTTATGTGTACCATAGTAACAGTTATGGTTAGGGCTGCCACCTCGGATTTTCATAGAAATATTCAGACTCAGGATTTAGAATTTTTCATCTATGTCTTGTGGTAAAAACGAACAATGTAAAACAGTCAATCGATGTCGTTGTCATCCAATAATGATTGCAGAGTTGACAACACAAATCGTTGTCTTTATTTTCGCGGCAGCATTTGGGTTTATTTTAGTGAAGTTGGCAGCCCTAGTTATGGCGGGAATTGAGTCATAACACATCGTCTATGGCTAGAGCAGACACGCCCTCGGGCATGCTAACAATTTCGTCAGTCAGTCACAACTCACAACTTACCTTTGTTTACGTGGGCGGTAATTGTACGGTAGATCTAGGGCAATTTAAATACACACGAAGGTAGCGTGACTTCTAAACATGATTTTAATAACCTATTCATGTTGTATGCATGGCTTAATAAAAAAAAGTAATTCATAAAAAGATAACGAATTAAAATTATTTAAATACTGTCGCCCGCGACTCCGACCGCGTGGATATATAAAAAAAACTTAATATATAAATAAGTCAAATAAAAAGTAGCTCTTCAAGGCATAAATTTGAAAATCCTAGTCCTGGTCCGTCTCCTGGCTCTAAGCTACGTCCTCATCAATTTTCAACCATATCGGTAAAGCCGTTCTTGAGTTATAAATAGTGTAACTAACACGACTTTCTTTTATATATATAGATTTGACTAAACTTGTCAAAGTCAAATTTCAACGCAAGTAAAAATTTTCTATATACCTTGAAGACAATTACATACATTATATTTTTAGGGAATAAATTGTCGGCCAACACATAGCTGACAAAGTTTTATTAAAATCTGTTCAGTAGTTTAGGTACACTAGTTGTAATTATAACTTAATAGTTATAGGATAATTACTAAATTACATCATCGACTATTAAATACTAATTTAATATTATCGCAATAAATTTCGTTATCTTAACAACATCTGCATTAACCAAGCCGCACCTAACAGTGTTAGTTGCATTACAAAATGTCGAAACAGTACCGGTCTTATTGTTTATGCCGGATGGAATTGATTAATCGCCGTGGTCTTAATTAAATCAACATATAAGTAGTAGAATTATTTTTATATCATATCATCGATAAGTAACTTACCGTGGGCTTCTAATACCTTAATTCCCATTTAAAATATATTGTTATCTCTGTTTTGTCAAAGATAACAGGGT
The DNA here is from genome assembly GCF_000836235.2 of Papilio xuthus. NCBI lineage: Eukaryota > Metazoa > Arthropoda > Insecta > Lepidoptera > Papilionidae > Papilio > Papilio xuthus. Next base: position 5,626,118 of record NW_013530969.1, read on the forward strand.
TGACGATATGTTATGCGCAGAGATTGTAGACTCAGAAACTAACGGTTAGTGCCGTTTTTTAGATTTTCCACAGCCCTAACACCGATATAAAAACATCGTATCGCTTTTTTTTTAAAAAAGATTCAGAGTCATTTTGCCATCTTCTTTGCACCTAGTTAAAACAATTGCAAGTCGTGTACTCGATCCCGAATGTTATAATAGCAGAAATAGACTTGTTTTGACACTCTCTTGGCATTCGGACGCCTTTGCCTTGATGTCTAGTCTATATCGTAAGAATAAAATTTTATATGTGCCATTTTATTGACTTGTAAATTACATATAAAAAAGATGTGTTTATAGTTTTATATTGACTGCCACTTGCATTAGTAATATCATAACAACCGCGCAGTTTGTAATGCGAAGTTTCATAAAAGTGTTTCCGACATTTAATAAATTCATAAACCCTAATTATAATAAACACAAGGTACTGCATGTTCTTCATATTCTAGAGTAGATGTCATGAACTTCCAAACCACATTAGAAAAATCTATATAACGATTTGTGTTCTCTCTAAGAGAAAGGTTCGTATAGCTCGCATTGGGACATATAGAGGTTGGCGCTTTATGAATCGAGATGTAAATGCATAGATAAGTCGGAAATACCAAATCTGTGTCATGTTTTTCGTGCGTTACGCACACTAGTTTATTTGTATTGTACATATAGAAGACAAAGCAAGCTAAGAAATTGTTAGAAAGGTCATATATAAAAAAAACTGATAGATGTTAATTTAATGAATAGGAAAATTATTATAAAAATTCATTCTGAACTACTATAAATTCATTGTGTTAAATCAATCGAATTTAAATAAACGTCATTAATTTTTAGAAGTTTAAAACACATTACACTCACGTACATCGTTTTTTTTTTCATCGAAAATATATATATATCAGATTACAACAGAAAGACAGGTATAATAGTATGATGCGAAATTTATAAAATGAATATCGTGCGCGAGTGTACTCTCACTACTTTCACGTGTGTCTGTGTGCGTGTGTTGTCTGTGTGCGCGGCGGCCGGTGACCTTGCTATCAGGCGGAAGCGTGCGGCCGAGTGAGTCAGCGCGCGTCTGCCGAGAGAGAGCAGGGACCTTCGCGTTGTCTATTCCCTCTAGCTTTATTATACAGATTAATTATTACCATAGACTAGTCATTTTATATAGTGAAAATAAAGGTGAACAGCATTGAACATAATGCCATTTGATGTTTTACGACGAAAGATACACATTAGTGTTTGCTTTTCTCTTTATTTGTTCTATTCTCTTGCCACTTGAATGTGTTTGATCCGTAAATGATAATATGACGAAATCAATGCTTGGTATTTCACAATACATTTGTTGTGAAATATGAAACCGACCTTCATATTGTTAAACGGTATTTTTATTATTTTATTCCATTATCACAAAAAGTACAACACGTATTGTTATATGTTATAATTTACTTTACTTTATTATGAAGGTTATTGGTTTAATTAAGACTTAATAAAGCCGAGCCGACTTCTTAATTAAAATGCATTAATATTCTGTAACAAAATCTAAAACTTTATTTTAAAAATGTATATTCAGCCAGTATTTTTATTTAAAAAGGTTTCATTTTTTTACTAAATTTGTATAAAGCCTTTGTCCCGACATTCGAATTTCTCTTTTCATCCCGTTCCACTGACGTCATCGAGGTCACGTTATTTTTTTTAATTATTCGCCATTATTCTCGCTTTATTCGATTGTTCGTTTTCTTTGTGCGAAAGGTTTTTAAACGTTTAACCTTGATTGGTAAAATGTGACGCCTTATGTGGAAACCATGATTA
>NW_013530969.1:5628602-5755168 GCF_000836235.2 Papilio xuthus
TGGGTTGAAGCACCGATTGACACGAAGATGCAGAGCGGTTGAGTTCGTGTTCTTTCAGGATTTCTGCGATCTTAGCTGCATACGAGAAATACTTTTCTTCAGTGGAAGCTCGCTCTTGTTCGTGCGATTTTGTTGCTTGATCATCTATCATTTCGATGTCTTCTTGTGTGGTATTGTACTTTTCATATAATCCCGCCATTTCTGTTTGTCTGGTCTGAAGCTCGAATATTTTCTCATGGTTCTTTTGCTCGTCGACAAAGTTGTAAATTCTTTTTAGACGTCCTTTATAATTACTTCTGCGGTTTATTAACCTTTCTAAAGTGTCTGTTGACATATTTAAGTTTTGCTGAAGAGCTGTAGATGCGCTGTTGCGCGGCAGGCGTTGTGGGCGTGGTGCCGCTGTACTCCGATGCCGTTTATTTTGTAAAATAATTAATCACTGTAACACCAGTGTAATCCGTATCGTTTGGACCAAAAAGTTTTGTTACTAATTTTGGGTTAAAATAAAAGATTAATTAGAAATCTTTAAATATAATATTTTAGGTTATAAAATTACCCGCTCAATCTAATGTGACAAATGTAATGAGAGAGAGTTATAATATATCATAGACATTGTGTTTTTTTTTTTTAAATCTGTAACAATTAGTACAACAATGTTATCTTACGAATACTATAAATGTGAAAGTTTGGATGGATGGATGTTTGATTTGAAATTTGGCATGCTTGTAGATCATAGCCTGGAAGAACATAGGCTACTAATATTTTTTTTAATTAATCGCGGACGGAGTCGCGGGGGAAAGCTAGTTATCCATAAATTTCGATAGTAGAAATCCACTATTACATTACGTCACACCAACATTATTTATATATATTTTTTAAGTAATCTTAACAATATAAATGCTAAATGATGTAGAACATAGTCTGGAAGAAACCATAGATTACTTACGAAGTTTTTTTGACGGCTAGTTTTGTAACCATTTTATTATCTGTGCTATGTAATGTGTGCGTGTGTTTAACGCTCGGTATGCACAAAGGACCGGCTACCATTGAATACTATGCAAATTAACATTTCTCGCTTCAACGGCTTTGCTGTCCACACGTCAAGTATACACGGCTAGAGAAATGCTTTCGTACGGAGAATAAATGAAATATGTTATTATATTTGCCTTTTACACGGTTTATTCTTGTGTGAATTATCGTCAATCTGCTCTAATCCAGGGGTCGGCACAGTATGTACTGATTCACCCCCTTCTTACGCTTATCCTCTTACACGCAATTTATCTATATTTTCTTTGGAACTCTACCTTTTGTGTAAATAAAATGGAGACTTTGTTTTCCCTTAAATTTATGAAATATTTTTATAATTGCCGAAACATTTGTATCAAAGCATCTTTCCATTGCCTCTTATTTTTAAAAAAATAACATTATGTTTTTGCAAGTGTTTCAGTAGTGGAAACTTACGGTAAGATTTGTACAGTTATATTACAAATACGATTACGTGATAGATTCCGGTTGTTATCAAATCAACGACGCAGGATGTATTATGCAGTATGTGCGCAAGACAATAAAACATTATCGACCCCTGAGATCTGAGTTTAATCTCAAGTACATGGGAATTTTGTGATTTGCCTAATGTGTTCCTAAACGCTTCAGTTTACTATTTACGCGAAACAATATAAAACATCATTGTATAGCACTCACATAACGTAGGCAACAACTTTATCTTTTTAAAATTCTGAATCTATCGATCGATCTAAAATTACTGAGGATTTTATCATAGTATACGAAACAGGAAAAGCCAAGTAAAATTATACTAACGCTGCTTCTTTGTTGCTTGCAAAAAGAAATATGTAAAACAACCTCTGATCTATATCTCTACTATTCTTTTGTTGATATCGGTAACGTGGCACATCACTACGACCCTAGCGGTAGTGTTGTGACACGATTCCCGCACGCGACACAGATAATAGTAGCGATGTGATAGCTCGCCCCCTCTCCCTCCCACAATCCCCGCAACCGTTATACGATACAGCCATATTATAATATGATTATAACGGATTCTTTCAACGATCTGTATGAATATAATCCTTTCCTTTACCAAAGTGCATTTCTGTTTTTGTGAAAGTATATTATAAAAGTATTTTATTTATTTATCTGCAAGTTTTTGCTTGTGTGATAAAGTTTTTTTTTAATTATACGTAAACGGCTATTATGTTAGTCTTATTTTGACCTTGAGCATAAACTAAATTGTTTTCAATTCACTTTTGACTTGTCTATTAAGAATTGGAAAACTAAAAATAAAGCTAAAAATAAGCTCCTTAGGAATAGTTGTTTTTTAATCCGTATCCAACTTAAATGAAATAAATTATGAGAACTTATTTACCGTGTCTGACACTAATCTCTTTGTATAAAACACATCATCTGTCATCATCTTTGACAAAAACAGAGATAATATTTAAATGGGAATTTTGGTCTCAGAAACTCACGGTTAGTAATTTATGTCAGTATTGAAGGTCTGTTCCTTTCTCAACCCTGATCTAACTCAACTTGTTTAACAACTAGTATCAAGATAAAGATACACACTTAGCAGCTAAAGCCGGAGTGCAGTGTGGCGTTATCGCCGTAGTTATTGTTAAAATCGTAGATTATGTTACGTTATTATAGATTAACTAATAATTAAGACTGTAAATATTGTGAACCTATGTTTGTGACTGCAAAATATGAATAAAGACACTTTAAGTGTTTTTTATCAACTAAGATGCTAAACTGAGATTGAAAACGACCTTTAACCTTGAAGTTCTAATACCAAAATCTCTGTATAAAAAATATTGTCATCTTTGGCTTAATCTATGACAGAAACCGAGATAAAAATACATTTTAACTTAGATTTTGGTCTCGGAAACTCGCGGTAAGTAGTTTAGAAGCAACTTAAGTGTAACTACTCTATGTCAAATTATATACTACCCGATAGTTTAAAGTAAATAACATATTATGTTGTGTTAGTGGGTATATCAGTACCTTCTATTTGTTCGGAACAAGCGTAATGTTATCCGCGTTAAGGTCGAACGCCTGCGGCCGTCACGACTGACAATTTGCTAGTCTACATATCACCTGTCTTGTCTACATTCTATACTCTTAGGTATAGTTCTTGCTGACGCATGTAACCGTTAGTTTAGGTTCAAACTATTGTTATAGTTGCATTATTGTTATTAAGTTGGTAGATATGAAATTTTGTACAGTTGGTATTACTTACAATTTTTTTTTTAAATGCATAATGTTTTATACGCATATAATACAAGCTGTAGTCCGCGACTCCGTAGTAAGTACCCTATGTGTTCTTCCAGATTATGTTCTACATCTATGTCATATTTCAGCAAAATCCATAGTCGTTCTAGAGATAATTTTAAAGAAACATCCATCCATCAAACATTCGCATTTATAATATTAGTAAGATACAGAAAAAATATAACCTCAAAAATGTTAACGTTCGTAAACACGCAAACGCAGTCAACGCGTCGCACCTGCCTCAGAGCGGCGGTAAACGAGTAAACAATTACGAAAGTGGGTTCGATACCCGGCTGTGAGCGGTGAGCGGCTAACATTTCAAACCTCATCCGTTAGCGCTCGGATCGCATTCTGACCCCGCGCTTGCGACATCTCGTGCCAAAAGTAAAAGGCCACCAAGATTCATGGTTTATTTGTAAAATCGTCGAGGTTTTCACAAGCAATAACACATTAAGTTAGATATTCGTAAGAATACGATAAATATTAGGTAATTTTATTAATATAAATGCGAAAGTTTAGATGGATGGATGTTAGTTTGAAGGTATCTTCTTCAGGAACGACTGAACGTATATCGATGAAATTTGGCATTCACAAAGAACATCGTCTGGAAGAACACAGAGGCTACTAATTTTTTTTTTTTTTTAATTTCGCTCATTATGGTCGCAGGCGACATAGCGGATATTAAAATATGCATTTTGAAACTATAAGTATGTTGACTAAAAGATTGTACTTTAGGACTGAAAAATCAACCCACATTATTAATTTTCTTCTTTTCGGAGTGCTCCAAATTCATCGCTGCGTCTGTAAAGTAGTAAATATTATTTTACTTATAGATAAATGTGTCAATTGATATATTTCTTTAAGTTAAGGTGTTACAAATAAATAGTTATTTTTATAGGTTGGTATATTAAAAAGATGTCAATAGGAAATGATGTGACCATTATTAAGATATACTATATTAATAATAAGATATATCGACAATAAAATAATAGCTTTTTATCATCTATATTACAAAATTGAACATATCAGGAAATTAACATTAATAATTTGTACATGGCATCAAAAAGTATTCCAAATGAGTCCTGTTTGAGGTCAATACAAGTTTGATCTTTATTTGTGAGTATTAAAGTACATTTTGGCTTAATCGTGGCAATGAATCATCATTCGTCCGTCATTTCCTATGATCTTTATTTTGAGTTTATTTTGTTTTAGAATAGTTGTAATTCTTTTGGTAGATCAAAACTATTTAATTAAAATATCATAGAATTAGTTATTTCAATATATCTAAAACCTTTTTCTTATATTTTGGTTTACATCATACTAATATTGTAAATGCGAAAGTTTAGATGTGGCTGCATGGATCTCGCAGAAATTTGCCACAGATCTAGAACATAGCCTGGAAACACATTGGTTACTAATTAAGTTTTTTTTTTAATCCTGCGGGTACAGAGTTATAGTTGCGGCGATACAGAGTTAGTTAGTTGTTTGTAGATTAAAAAGCAACTACGCATAGTACGTCGTACGTATATATTTAACATTTCAAGATAATGCGATCTATGTACGAAGATGACTCAGATAGCCTTTTTAATAGTATTAATAAAAATAAGATCACATAAACCGCTTTCCTGCATTCCTTACATTTGATTAAAACAGTGGTTATTAAACAACGGCCCGAAAATAATAATCAAACGTTTTGACAGACGGACGGACAACAAAGTTTCCTATAAGGGTTCCGTTTTTTTTCCTTTCGAGGTACGGAACCCTAAAAATGTATTCAAGAGAATAATTAGCAAAACAATTGTCATTTGATTAAAACAGTGGTTTTTAAACAAGGGCCCGAAAACAATAATCAAACGTTTTGACAGACGGACGGACAACAAAGTTCTTATATGGGTTCCGTTTTTTTTTCCTTTCGAGGTACGGAACCCGAAAAATGTATTCAAGAGAATAATTAGCAAAACAACTGTCATGACAATAGATTACTATGACATATAATTAATGTAATAATTAAAAACTAAAACGAAAAATATTTCTCATTTACCTGTCAGAGTCTGGAAGCCACGTAGGGGACCCTTTAACAAAATGTTTTGATACCCCTGGATAGAATACACATCAAGTAATATGCTATATATGGACCGTTATGAGTCAACCGGCCTCATGAAGATGAAGCATGTTAATATAAACTTGTTTAATTAAAGTAAACGAGTTTTTTGTGACGAAGTTTTTCGGTTGTGCAACATCTATACAAATTTTGTACCTGTTGCGCAAACGCGTGCACTTTGGGATATTATAAGAGTATTTAATCTACCTGTTACCGTGGCAAAAATCTGAACATTTAATATTATAGTCATCTGATCGTTTTAATATGTTATTTAATCTGTCGAGATATGAACATTAAAAAAACTTAATTACTTTTGACGTGAGTAGAGACTTATGATTTTTTTTATGAAATTAAGCTCAAGGTTGTGCATATATGGTTTACAATAGTCAAATGGCGGGATTCGAACCCCCGAAGTCGTGATCGGATATTCGTACCTTTAACCATTACGCAATTGACGCTTTCTTTGGTGATTGAATTGAAAGTGAGTTGGTGATTCTGACTTTAAAAGCTACCAATTGTTTTTCAATATGGAAGAATTGATTATCAATAAGGAATGCCATTTGAATGTCTTGTTGGAATAAATATAAATGAGTATATATACGCTTTTGCAAGTTTTCCTTCAATAGCTTTACCTGGAGAATTAGACAAAGTGCATTCACTTCGAAGCGATTCCATAACGAGGTTCTAAAATAGAACTAACATTAACTTTGATAAGTCAAGTGATTGTCGCGCGTCAGTTCCATACATTTTTGAAGTTCGTTCTGGAATCTCTCCGAAGCGTATGCACTTTGTCTACCCTCAATGAAAAGCTTGAATTTATTCGCTAAGTCGTAGTTAGCTTGTTTTAATGTGAAGTTAAAGAGTTTGCATGTTCATGTTACATCTTAAGAAAGTTAGCCGACATGTTTTTCTCACGTGTTGCGACCCTGAAACCCGAAGAGCGGGTCCGAAGTTCGATCGTTCCGTGGGTTTCGCAACGGTCCGTGGCGTTCGAAATTCGATTCCGAGAAACCATTAACAGTGAGTCACACAGTGACGGGGTTACGTCGGGAACTGGTTGTACCGGTGGCGCCATCTCAAGTCTCGAAAATCAAGCTGTAGCCAATATTTGAGTCATAGTTGCCTGGATTCGGGATTAGTCAGCATTTTTATCTATGACCGTAGAACTTTTTATGAAAGTTTGCTTTTTATGCAACAAAAAATCTTCCCTTCGACCCTTCGACATTGTATTGAGGTTTCAAAAGATTGCGTGAGACTTTTATGCTCAAATTTAGTCTTAGAAGTCCTTAGATCGGATAAATGGATGTTATCATATCGTAGTATGCTTTTTATCTTAATTTTAACGTAAAGATTTCGGCTCGTACTCTCGAATTTGGTATGTGAGTAATTCTTTGACAATTTCCGGACAGTATTTTTATCTTTCCATATACTAAGAATTGTTTTAAAAGCAATACTTAGTCATTAAGCTTCGAATTGGTCGCATTCATGAGCGGTGTATTTTTAATTTTGTTTCATATTTGTGATATCAGTTTTATTTTCCTTACTAGTTGTCGTCCGCATCTCGGTCCGCTCGACATTTAAAAAGAAAACTTAATTAGTAGCCTGTGTGTTCGTACAGGCTATGTTCTACATGTATGCCTAATTGTAGCGCGATCTATTCATCGGTTCTGGAGATACCTTGTAACAAATATCCATCCATCGATCCAAACATTCGCATTTATAATATTAGAAAGATTAAAAGTGAGTCTCCGCAATGCCTCTCATTCGTATTCTCTTTGAAAAAAATGAGGGTTAAATTACATAATGTGTTTCGATGAACACAATGCCAACCTATTAGTCGTCAAATTGACTTATTCTATTTATTGGTTATCCACACCCAAGGTTCGGATTGATAAAATATAGATGATATACAACATAAGTTTGCAATTAGATATACCTCTATCTTATCTAACCAAAACAACCTCTCAAAGAACTGAAAAACAATATCAGCACGGAGCTCAGAAACCAGAACTAATCTTAAACTACGGGGTCAACGCACTCATCCGTGCTAATCGCTATATAGGGTCAGTTATACATTCCTACAGGATGAATCACAATAGCGCATAGACTAATGTTACTGCCTTCATTTCATAGACAAGTGCATAGACAATCTAAAATCCTTTTATTCATAAAATTCCTAAATAACCGTTTGTTTCATCAACTTTTTTACTTAAATTATTTGGTATAAATTACGATAAATGACTTGATTTTACATATTAATGCTATGTTATGTGTCTGTCCGTTTTATTATTTTATTTTTAATCAGCATTAGTTTTTTTTTATATTATCGTCTGCAGATTTATGTTATACAGTAATAAAGCATCGTCTTTGAGTCATGATAAAAGAAGTAAAAGTGTACAATGAGATCCCATTGGATTCTTACAAGCAATCAACCTCAAGCTGAGCTGTGACAGCCGTCGCGGAATGTGGCTGCGGCGACCCATTTACCATGCCCACCCTCCCCCGCGGCCTCTTGCCCTCTCTCCTTCACCTCCGCGCTCCCCCTGCGCCCAGCGGTGGGTGGTACCGGTCTTGCGTGCCCTCGATGCGTTACCGATTCCGCCTTGCAAAATTACAACAAAACTCAACGGGCGAGACGTTACAATAAAAGCGCACCGAACGCACCCGTACTGTCACTCCCAAGGCCGCCATTTTGATTTATACGTCAGTTTGACTTAAGTGTGACTCGTTAACCTGTTGAAAGTAATATTTATTGATACACGATCTTGTGGGTTATCAAATGTGTAGTTAGTTCCGACATTTCAATGTTTTGCGGTCGATTTAATTATTGTTTTTTTTTGTTTGAAACTTGATTCATGCTCATTCGTGACTAAGACCAATAACTTGGTAATACGAATACACATGTTTCTTAACGTTATCACGTAATATTTTGGAAATTCATATAAATTTTGATCTATAAATATATCGTATAAAGAAGAAAGGCTAATTATTAGATGTGTTAAAATCACATGATTTATGGATGTCATTTAAGGATAAATAAAAAAAATATTCCAATTTACGTCCAAAATTAACATTTATAATGGATTATGCTTAGCTGTTAGTTAGGGATAAAATTAACAGTGTCAAATCTTTGTGCACTTTAAGTAGTACAATCAGGGAAACTGGCAGTGTTCCACCTTAATAGCTACATTGGTCCTTTGAACATAGACGGAGCTTTAAAACATGTTTGCACCAAAGAGGTATGTCATTGATAACCAAATTTTATTATTATTCCGTTGTTTGCGCAACTTACTACTACCTAATTAGAAGGGGCGGAGTTTGCGTGATTTTAAAGAACACGGCAATTTTCTTTTAGTTGGAATACCGCGGATTTCTGCGATTGTACCTACGAGATATTTTTAGTCTGTTACCTATAGACTCAAACAGTTGTCTGTTGCAGCGTATGCAAGGAATTTCCTTTCGCCATTTTTTTCTACAACTTTAGTACAAGGTTGTCGTGTAGCGAAATGACATGATTCATGCTAGGCCGGCTTAGGTGCCCGTTAAGGACAAAACATTACATAATATGCCTAAATTAATGAGTCATTAAATACCTGTTTTTTGTAATAACATTTATTTATTTTTAATTATTTCTTTAACTACTAATCGATTTAAAAAAATATATTAAGATTTTTTTATTGTATTGGATCTAGGTCATCAAAGTAATGCAAGATATTTAAGACCAATTGTAATATTTAACAGTGCCAATGTCTTATTGCAACTGAAATGTAAAAAAAAGTACAAAAATGGAAAACGCAGACAACAAAGTAAAAGATTAATCAATTCGTGGAGTTGCAACCGAATCAAAAAATGCAAGAGTAGCGAAATTAATTTGGAATAGTAATTTTTTGTGCAGCAAAATATTAGTTAGTTTTAGTACTCTAATTTATCTAAATTAATTGTTTATAAGTTCTTTAGGGTAAATTTAAACTGAACCTACATTAAAGAACGCCCTCTGTGCCCACAGACTCAGAGTGGGGTAGATAGTCAACAAATTTTTTGCATTCTCTGTATTCAATGTGTTTCTCCCCTTATCTGATGGACAGACACAATCGATATTGTGTCCATTACTAAATTAGCGTTGTGATGAAGTTTGGAGAGACGGATAACAAATAAACATACGATCGATCCGTCGCGACATGTTGCCAGTATGAACTTGTGCGCCTTATTGCATTGTGATACGATCTAATATCGCTTATCAATGGCATTAAAGGAACAGTCGCGCACATTTGAATGGTTTAAATGCAGCTTTAGAATAGTTTGTAGATGCCTGTACATTCGAGAAAAATTTTATGCTTACGAATATAGATTTGGCTCTGGTGATATATAACAAAATTATATCTATAAATTAAAAAAAAATGGGAGATTCTAATTGTATCAACGCTTATTTTAAAATTGTAAATTATACCTACTTAACTAGCTAACAAAGATACGCGAATCGGTATCTTAGTTCGGAATGAAACTCATCTTGATTGTCATATATGACATTTGTCACTTCCACAGAATATGACACACAGGCTAACAGGATGCATATTCATCTATCTTTCCTTAATGCTTTTACACCACCGATTTTTTTTTCTTAATTTTTTTTTTATTATTCAAGACAAAGCCGTATTTGATTTCAAAATAAGCAAATATTTCATTATTAATTTGGCGCGATTGCGTTAGATTACGTAACAGTTCTAAGTTTGATATACTTCATCTTATCTTAATGTAAAATCTACGAATTCCATGAATTTAATGAATATCAGTAATTGAGACAGCATTCTGATTTTTGACAACGCATAAATATTCTACTAACGCAATAGTAAGAGAAATTTAATTAATACTGAGATTGTGTCAGACTGATCAATGTCATCGTTAATTCAAAAATAATAACAAATGTTAACCTACCGTGGGTTTATAAGACCAAAACCTCCGCTTAAACTATACTGTTATCTCTGTTTTGTCAAATGAAATGAATGTATGAAAGACAAGGATGTCGATATGTTTATACAGAGATTTTAGTGTCAGAAAGCGAAGGTTAGAGAATGAGGTATTTAAATTACGTGCATTTTTTTATTTTTTATTTCTTCTTTATGCTAGAAAATCTCAAGCAATGTGCCAGTTAGTATATAAATAATTCAAGTGACCTCCGCCCATATCTACAATAAGCTAAACAGTTTTAAAAACACATAAATAAATCAATTAAATTGTTATAAAATCTCATATTGTATGTGCCATTCTTGTTAGTCACGTTCTTTATGAGTTTTATTTAAATTCAGCGGACGATTGCGAAAGGAAGCCTTTTAGCAGGAAACCAACAATCGCATCGTGTATTATTAAAGTACTCGACGACCACCCGCAAATTTATTACGATGTTCCAAAATGCTTACATTATTATAGCTTTATTAAGCTTTTTTATATATATTAAAAGGTAGCAAACAAGCAATCGTTGACTGCCGCTCAAAGCAATTTTTTTTATATCAAAAGGTGGCAAACGAGCGAGCGGCCACCTGAAATCGCTGAAATAGCGAAGTGACCGTTGCCCATAGACATATGCAATTGCAGATGCGTTGCCTAACTTTAATCGACGGATGAGGAAAAGAGAATATTTGTCATACCTATGGGTCGCCTCCTGAAATCCCCATCCTTTCCTTATAAAAAGGATGAGAAGGGAAATAAGATTGTTATAACCTTGCGATTGGTTGACTATTTGTACTACGGAAACATTTATGTTTATATCGCCGTCCTTATCATTGTCTATGAAAAAAATGAGATAACAATATTAGAGACCCATACGGTTGCGTTAATTGCCAACTGGTGTTTAAGTTAATAAATAAAATCTATCAAATTCCACTGACGAACTAATTGTATGAAAACTTGTTATCTCTGTCTTTTTATATGAGAACGAGAGAGCTTTATTTATCAATTAATAATTAATCATAAAGTAATTAGTTAATTAAACGAATTATTAGTAAGCTTCAATAGCCTAATGGTTAAGGGTACAGATTTCCGATCTCGAGTGTCGGGGTTCGAATCCCGACATTCGATTATTGTGAACGAAACTATACCTAGCACACAAGCATAGAGCTTAATTGGAATGGTAAAATAAATATTAGTAAATTAAAAAAAAATCTAATAATTTTTACTCAAAAAAAATCACTGTCGTTCGTTATTATAAGTGGCCAAATAATCTATTTGAATGCCATAAAAACAATTATAGGTTACACCTTGTCTTTTGGTAATTAAAAGTTTGCAATCGAGATCGTAAGTAGCCGGATTACATACAGGATATCAAACCGGTCCCACGCAAAAAGTTCACATCTTTTAAATGAATAAAATCAAATCAAATGCTATTTAAATATACACATGACTTACATTTCGTTACTCGGCATACGTAATATTTAGATTAATATGTTTTGTGATAATATTTAAAAAATAAATAACGCCATTCTGAGTTTAAGTAATCTCGGTGAAGCGTTTCTAGAAGTAATATCACATGGCTTAGTATAATCTTAACACAAATTAATTTTTAAAATGCCAAAACTCAAAGATGAATAATTTTATAAACCTTTATTGTATAAAATTACTACAAAACTAAAGAACCTAATCCCTTATTTATATCACCTGTCAGTTTTTAATTTAATTTGTATTATTTACTTGCGCTTCTTAAATAAGTCCAATACCTTAGAAGCCAAGAAAATATTTCAAATCCAATTCCAACTCAGAGTCCTGAATTCGTTACAAATAGCAGTGGCACCTTCAGCTAAATCACTTGTTCATTTATTTTTTACTAGTGTCGTGGTTAACAATTCACCAATGAACTGTCAAAAGTGGCACCTGTCAGTTGCGATAAATAAAATGCTTATACCAAATGCCACCGAAGTATGCCGTCAAAACTACTGCAGTATACCGAAATCCGAAGGTCATGCCGTCACACAACACCGACATTATCTTACGCCGACATTCGACACACCTTATTAAATTTTATGTAATATTTTAACAGGATCTTGAGAAATCGATTACGGAACTCGCTTCGAACGCAACTACGGTACTGTTCAGACCTTGAAAGTGTTTTAGTTCGTTACTAAGTGATTTTAATACAAATAGAACACATTCTTTTTTATTTACACAACGTAATGAATTTATGATAAAAGAAACAGGCTCGTCTTTTTCCAACAAATCTATGTTTTTAATAGTGAGTATTGGTATTAGTCCTTAAAAGAAGATGAGAAAGAAGTAAACAGAGACCCTGCTATATTGATATCCTAAATCTACTAAGTCTTAATCGTTCTTCTTCGTGAAGAAGACCTTTGCTTCAATACTCTTAGAGTAATTCCTTGAAGTTCTAACTCTTATCCTAAGCTGTCCGAACACACTTTTCTTTAGTATTCTCTTGATAGAAATTTTTAATCTTACCACAGTTTCTCGAATCTCATAATATAAAAAATATAATTAAAAATATGCGACGATGTCGGCGAACGGCGACGTATTACGCAGACGCATGCCCGCGTGGAAACGCAATTACATTTCTTGCCGCCGCCGCCGGGCCCAAGGTGTTCAACATTTACCGACATTACGGACGCATTAGGCGACTGTTAATATGTATTGAGCAACCGAGCTGCAGGCCTATGTCGCTAACCGTTACTTCTAAATAAACCGCAATTATCACAGGTATTCGATTAAATTCAATGCGCTATTCGAGAATTTGTGTCAGGTTGTAATGATTTTTGTGGAAAATCGAAAGGATTGATACTGACGACATATTTCCCTTATCTTCTTACTGTACCGCTCTTTACGCTTTCACTGTGTTTTGCGAGGTAAGACAAAATGTGACAATCACGTGACTTATCAAAAGTTATTGTCAGCTCCATACATCTTTGAAGTTCGCGAAAGCACTTTGTCTAACCCCCTCATTACTATTACAGGTTCCTGACACCAAATTCTTCATTTAAATATAATACTATCTCTGTTTTATCAAAGATGAAAGACAAGGATGGATGATATGTTTTAAACAGAGATTTTAATGTCGGAAACCCACGGTTAGTTGTGACAAGCTTTGCTGAAATAACGTAAGTCTGCCGATCGTAGACTCACAGTTTGTAAAAGGATTTCCCTGTTGTAATTTGAATGTTTATTCGTCTTTATATTTTCTTAGGTTTAATACAACTTGATGCAATTATAAGTCATTGAGTTTAGATTAAAGATTTAATAAAAATAATGTTGTTCGCGCACAATGTGTCGTTATAAATACATAGGAACAGTTACTGAATGTCATTTCCCGGTGGAAAGCAGATTACCCGCAGTTACTTTATCATGTTGAAGTTATGGATGTATAATATTGTACACAATAACTGTAAATTAAAGCGTAAGTAAAGTGAAAGTTAGCGCCGGGTACGTGGCACGTACCTTGAAAATGTTACTTTAATTTGAACGCATTCAAATTAAATACAATCGATAGGCGAGAGATGTACATAAGCGAGAAGATTAGTGATTCCTTGGACCCTCGTTTAACCAGATTTGTCTGCACCACTAAGAGACATGGTGATTAGTAGTGTTAGGAAGAAAATCTGACACTGTGCTGATGTACTGGGGCAACACTAGCCTAACTAAAATGCCGGCGTTTATGTCCCCTCACTAATCATTCTTGACTTTATAATGAAAGCGCGCCATTCCCCCCAAAAGATTCTAATTAATAATGTTTAAAAGTACCTAACAAAATAAATTTTATAACAATTCATGTGTATAATTCTTAAATTAATTCTTCTGTACTTTAAATTACTACACACAGCTGTTAAATAAATCCTACTGGTATTTTAGTACCAAATATATATATCTGCATATTTTAATCTATGTCCAAAGTTTGCTTACGCAAGAATTTAAATTTAAACGCATATTTAAATTTTACAACTCTGAAGCCGCACCTTACAAGGGTAACTTGTAATAAGGAACCTTTTACATACCAAGCTACTTTTAACTGCCATTACTAACGAGCCATGATCTATATCTTGTCTTTGTTTATGTGTATTATGTGCTCCAGATTTGTCAAAAGACAAATTGAACTTAATGTAAAGGGTCTTTAATATCTCTTGTCTAACACTTTGACTTTGTAATTTTAGTTTAGGCACAATTTTTCATTTTAACGTACATTTTTAAAACTGATTAATAAGATGTCCAATTTGCATAGCTTACGGTTTTATAAGTAAAATACAATTGTTCTGTATTCCTTATTCTTTACATTTTGTCTTGTAATTTTTATAATTTAAAGATGTATAATCAAGGAAAATAGCGGTGTTCCACCTAAAGGCTACAGTCGTTTGAATGTGTTTGCGCATTGAGACGACGACGTGAAAAAGTAACTAATAGTACGTAGCTTTTAATTGTGTGTGTACGAAAAATCACGGCTTTTCATTATTATCCCGTTATTTGCGAAATTCACTTTCGTATAGTTTATTAAGACGCGGAGTTTGCGTCTTTGCAAGGAACAAGGCAATATTTCTGTAAGTAAAACACTGCGGTTTTCCTCGACTGTACAAATAATTCGAGGTGCAAATATTTTATTTTTTGAATCTCGGAATACGGTCCATCGTATAAAGTAGAGAGATTAAGACCTTTTTAAAGCGTTTCTTGAAACGGTCGTGGAAAAGTGTTATAACTGTTTCATTGAATTAAAACGGTAATAAATTAATCTTATATAGCTCTTTTATTTTTGTTACATTCGGCTTTTTTTAAGGACCGCTTAATTAAAATATAAAATACTTGGATGAACAATCCCCTCTCGCGTTGTAATAAAAGAAAAAAATATGTATAACCTGTTTCGACATAAAACAAAAAAAAATGAAATGATAATAACTGTGGTAACTTTAAGTGGAATATTAACAAAATACTATAATTAACTTCTTCTAACAGTGGTAGAGCTTTAACATCTTCGCACGAGTTTGCCCGGCTCGCCCGGTGAAATACCACGACCACACAGAAGACAGGCGTCAAGTGGAAGCAATTCCGCGTTTCGTCTGATGAGTGTGCGTCCCGGAGGTCTAATTTAGTCCTCTTTCCCCTCCCACCCTTTTTCTTATAAGGAATGGATGGGAAGTGGAAGTGGACTTTCCGGATGAGAGGATGCATGGGAAGGGAAAATATTTTCTTTCTGTGCATCCTCTCCTCCGTCGATTAAAGGTAGGTAACGCATATGCAATTGCGTATGTCTATGGGCAACGTTTACTTCGCTCGTTTGCCACCTTATGATATAAAGAAAAACTCTTAGTTATCATCATCAGCTCGCTATACGTCCCCACTTAGGGGCTCGGCGCTAACCCTAAGCAAGGGGTGACTAGGCTGTCGACCACGCCCAGTGCGGTTTGGTTGACTTAACATATCTTTGAATTTCTTCGTAGATATGTGAAGGTTGCATCACGATGTTATCCTTCACCGTATACTGTTACAATGAATTTTACCTAATTATAACTACGAATAATAAATATTACTAAGAGTTATAATGAGTTAAAATTCATGGTAATTTATTCGCCGCGATGTTTTTATCCAGGCAAGACAGACGACAGCTGTCCAAACATACGGACAAACAGACTTGTGATAGAGACAATATAAATGTGTTTCTTTTGGTAATTTATATTTGTTTTAGTTCACTTCGAGGTCGCGACGGCAACCGTTAAATTAATATCATTAAATAAGATTGTAGATAAAATCTGTTATAATTTGCAATTATAGATAACACGAGTTGTTGCTTTATTTTAGATATGAATTCCAATCAGTGGGCAATAAATTAAGTAGTTTCCACCTACTAAATAAATTAATTTGTGCTAAGAATGTGTTGTTTTCTGTACAACGAACGCCCGCGACTACGTCCTACGACTACTAATTAAAAAAAAACTTAATGATGCCTATGTGTTCTTCCAGACTATGTTCTTTATGTATAGCAAATTTCATCGAGATCCGTTCAGCCGTTCTGGTGATACCTTCAGACAAACATCCATCTAAACATTCGCATTTATAATATTAGTATATTATTGAAAAAGCTTTAAGACAACTTTAATTAGAATACTTCGTTGTTTTCTGAATTATAATTTTAATTATCTATTGAAATAAACAGGTTAATAACATTCTTTTCGATTCAATAAAACTAACATTTATACTTATTTTATTTTTTCGAAGCAAAAACAAGAGATGCTAAGGCACAATTTTAGCTGTCACTAATAACTTTGACATAATTTATAACCTTCAAATGTTTATTTTAAACATTCGGAACCTTGAATTATAGATACGATAATAATATAAGATTGTAAAAAGTATATAAAAGGCTGCAAACGAATTGTTCTCGCGCACTGGCCGTACTGAAGAGAAAGTAAATTGTACAGTTCCCAGGTTGGGTCTGACTCATAATTCATTCGATCTCTAGTTTTATCTGTGTGTGCGCTTTACTATATTATATTTAACATTTAAACTAAAGTTTCACTTAACTTTATTATAGTAAAATACTAGCTGTTGCCCGCGACTCTGTCCGCGTCGATATATAAAAAAACTTAATTAGTGTAGCCCACCCATCCATCCACGTCACATTCATTTAAACATTCTCATTTATAATATTAGTAAGTTAAATAAAAAGCAGCTCTTCAAGGCATTATTTCGAAAAAAATAATAATAAATAGAATCCTATGTCCGTCTCCTGGCTTTAAGCTACCTCCTCGCCAATTTTCAGCTATATCGGTAAAGCCGTTCTTGAATTGTAAATAGTGTAACTAACACGACTTTCTTTTTAATATATAGATATCTAACTAATATTATAAATGCGAATGTTTAGATGGATGTTTGCTTGAAAGTATCTCCAGAACGGCTACATGGATCTCAGTGATTAGGTATAGATGTAGAACATAGCCTGGATAAACATAGGCTACTAATGAAGTTTATTTTAAATTCCACACGGACGGAGTTGCATGCAACAGTTAGTGTACTAAGACTTACATAAAAATCTGACAGCTTGTTAACCGATGATTGACGAAACTATCATATGCATAATAAAATCAATTAATTATATATTTGCAATATCAAAAGCCAAATTAGTTTCCTAGCAACCGTAATTATACGTAAAGGATGTTCCTCTTACGGTGCAATTATTTTATGGCAGTCTAACATTTATAATATTCACGGAACGTTACTAGTTCTTTGTTATGTAGATTGTTCACCTCGTCTATTTTAAACGAGCGTAGGTGACGGGGTGCACGCACTCCAGTCTGTAGGGGACGGACGACCTCTAACGCCATGGGGTCAAGGACATTGCTCAGACAAGGAGTTGACAAAGTAATATTCTTTTTACGCCTTTGTTTAGTCTTTTTAAATATTGATGAAACATTTTGAAATGTCTCTATATTTATTTATTCATATTGTTGTAAATAGATTTAAGAGTTCTCTTGAATAGAATAGTCTATAGAATATTTATAAGAAAAAAATATCCAAAAATCAGTAACTGATTGGCATTTCCCATCTTACTTTTTACTAATATAACATATGCGATTGTTTGGAGGTGTAAGAAAATGGCAAAGATGTAGAACATAGTCTGGAAGAATTCATAGGCTAGTACTTAGGTTTTCTTTAATTCCGAGCGGACGAAGTTGCGGGCGACCGCTAGTTTTGATCATAAAAAAAGAAAGTATATTTTTCCATTTGCTTGTAGAAGATATGCACCTGTACAATAGAGGCATTATCACGACATGGCACGATGCTGACGTCATCGTGATAGTGCTGTGACCTTAAGATAATTATCGGTCGACGCCTCGGCTTGGGTCTGTCGATAGCAAGGAACGGCGCAAGGACATCTCTTGCCGAGCCCATAAGCCGTATAGACTAGACTACATAAATGTGTTTACTTAAATTTCGACTGTTATAATTTTTCTTAAATTCAAAATAGTTTTCATTCGATATTTTCGTATATTTTTATTTCATCTGTGTGTCGAGGGTTGATATTTTTGTAAGTATAAAATGGTTACTTATTTCAATTGTGTCATTGTATTTGCAAAAAAAAGTGCAAAATAATGTAAAAGGAATTCGTATGATGAAAAGTACCTGAAAGTCATCTTTTGGAGTCGTTTAAATTTGTAAAGGAGTTCCTTAGTAAAGATTTCAGTTTAACAAGACGACTAATAAAAGACAATAAATCGCCCAATTATGCAATGAGTTAATCCTTAATTAAAATTACATGCTACAAGATAATATGCGCTTCGCAATATGCAACTAACAAATATGATATCATAAGGTCGTACATATTATTGTGATTGATAAAAAATAATCGCATAAAAATTTTCCATTTTGTAATCCACAAACACGTTGCAGACAAAGCCGTTCGTCTGACGTTTCGTATAAATGACCGCTCGGCCTTGTCTAGGCCACGGTGACGCCATCTTGCGTGCGGACGTACTCCTTTTATTGGGACGCTAAATTTATTTGCATCCCGTTCTAACATATTGATAACGCCATGGATGAAATGAGAAAAAACATATTTATACCTTCGACTCTGTATATCGCATGTTTTTTATTGGCTTATCTGTATATTTTATTAATAACTTTAACTCTTTAACTGAAAAAATATTAAAATTATTATAAATGTTTAATTTCTTATTTAGCATAACTTATGTTAAGCTATTAAGGCAAGTCTTGTTTAAAGCAATTTTTTTCCATTGCAAGATTTATATCGCAAATATGCAATTAGAGTCTGGTCTAGACACCAAAGAAAGGCATGAACACTAATTGACTTGCCAGACATTCATTCTCGACTTCGATTTTTTTTCTTTCAATATCAATTTTTACTGGTCATACTTTCCCTCTTGATAATTCATTATTAAAAAAAAATGTAACAAATTTTGTTTAGTGTTATTGATTCTCGTAGTACGATCTCCATTACGATATAAATACTATAATATTGTAGGCAGTAGTCTCGTATTGAGAGCGCGACGGGTAGGTCGGGCGCGCGAAAGGCGAAATGGTCGCGACGACGCGCGGCCGGGGCCGGTCGCTGCTACAACCGGCTCTGTGAAGGCCGCACAACGCCCCCCACTTTAACGCAGCTAGGGATTGACTGCTATCGATAAATTATAATATAAAATTTAATACCATTTCAGTTCACATTTAAAAAATTTATAAAATTTGGCTCGTATACGAATATATACGAGCTTCAATAACACTTAATTATCGTTCATATTGTATCAAGGTTAATTTTCATTTTAATATTACAACCAAAAAGTTTTAAAATATTGATCAATATAATGTTTTTCTTTAATAAAAATCATAAAATCCATTCATAAAAACGCTGACTCATTCAGCATCGAACATTTACGAACGTTATCGGCGTCTCGGTACTGTAAACAAAGTGCCAATGACACGGAGGTCGTCGTATCGATAACGAGGCGCAGCACTGGCCGGCAAGGCCGCGGGTACATGTGTCGTCGCGCGCACGTCTACACAACACAAACACCGTCCCCGAATGACGGCTTTATTCCAAATATGAATCGCACATGAGTTGAGCCTGTGTACTTTGTTTTTCTTTTTCAAATTTCGCTTTAAATGCGTTCCAATTTATAATCAACCAGTACGTATTTTAACTTTTCTTTTATCTTTATTCCATTGGTTGGTTTTAATTATATAAATTTTTGGTTGCAGATAAACAAGATGCTGGTTTCATCGGCTCGCTGTATTCGATCCTGTTTACCTTTCAAACTCAACGAAACCTACGATACGTCGGAATATGAAAAATCATGTGAATACATCGCTGTCTTCCAACGACGGGATATCACAAGACTGAATCCCAGGGATGCCTTAATTATCAGTGATGCAAGATGATTGAAGGCGACATAGATATTTTTCTACAAGAACATTTTTCTAAACATAAATAGTTTTTGAAGAATTTTGAAACAGTATTTTGATAATATTTTTTAAATCGTCGTATGTGCACGGTGCTTAATAGTTAGGGAAGTGAAACAATTATTGCAAACTGTCGATAATAGTGGTTATGTTAGTGTTGTGAATGCAAGGGAAGAATAAGACGATGTCGAGTGATGGTGACTCGGTGAAGGTGGAAGGGGGCCATGTGTCCGTCACCACTATCAGCATGTCGGGCCCCGAGACCAGCGATGGTAAGCGAAACTATATTCTCTATATCAAACAAAATAATTATCTATTGGTTTAAGTAATGCATACTGTGATAAATTAAATAACCAGCTTTCTGATAATTTATCGTAAACCGCTTATCACAAATGCGATTATGTCGCCAAATCTCTATAGAAAGTTAATTTTAAATTTGTTTTATAATTTGCTAAAAACAGAAAATTGATAAAAAAAATATTATATAAACAAGTAATTTGTTTCAATCATCTCTAAAATTCTTCTGCAACAGTTTTTTTTTTCATTTATATTAAAAAATCTAATTACAATAATATAATATAATTTGTGTGTTTGGTATTTCACACAAATCGTATATTTTTACATAATTTGCAACTATTTCTATGCATGCTACTAGTATACATGATGCTTTAATTGTGTGTTAAAACACTTATCAAGTATTAACATTCTTCAGTCGCTCTATATGTAGTCTAGGTAGTTTTGCCTTTAATTGGCGGTGAGCTAGCGCGGCAGTTGCAGTTTGTCTAGAAAGTTGAAATCCATAAATTAGAGTTAAGGGCGCTCGAACCCGCCGATCGGTTTTCTCTTACTTCAAAGATAATCTTGTATTTAATAGATTGCACCTTCGCACTATCTTGGAAACAAGTTAAAGTTAAAACTCTCACGCTTTTTGCTTTAATAGGGGTTATCAGTTTCAAGATTGTCGTTATAAACAATTTATCAGAGCTTTTTGTCTAGGTAACAATTAATAATAAGCGGAGAAAATATTTAATAAAGACTAGCTGTCGCCCGCAACTTCGTCTACGGTCTGTCAGACTATGTTCTACATCTATGCCGTATTTCAGCGAGATCCGTTTAGCCGTTCCGGAAATAGCTTCAACCAAACATCCATCCATCTCAACATTCGCATTTATAACATAAATAAGAAAGTAAGAATTGGTTAGAAGTAAGATTCAAATATAAACGATAAACAAACAAATTTATTATTTTATAATGCCTGTTGCTAATCTGAGGTTAATCTACGGACCTCTATGAACTTTTGTACCTAAGGTCTCAGAAAAGTCCAAGCTGCTAATTTAGTTGTTGAGTCGCAGTTTAATTTAATTTTACAATCAATTAGAGATATCAGTGATCGAGATAAAAATAAGATGGAAAAAATTGTAGAACTAATGTTTTTTTTTGTAATCATATCGTGACAAGTCAAAGATATTTTATCTTACAATTACTTTTGGGAAAATTTTACATTAACATAAGCCTGTGACATAAGTTTGTGATAACTTGAGATTTTGACAGGGGAATATTCCGATTAGAGTTTAGACTTTAAAAACGACCGAACTAACATAGAAGGGTAATGTTTTTATGGATATAGATTTGTATGTATATCAAAAAATACCATTGTGAACTCTTGTAGCCTAAAGACTGAACCTATTTTAAGGGTTATTCCGACTTTAAAAAAGACGGAACTGACTCATGAGGGTAATGTTTTGGTATTTGTTGGCGTAATATCAAAATATACCATTGTGAACTTCAATAGCCCAAAGACTGAACATATTTTTAAGGGTTATTCCGACTTTAACAAAGACGGAAATGACTCAGGAGGGTAATATTTTGGTATTTGTTTGCATAATATCAAAAAATACCATTGTGAACTTCTGTCTCGTAATGACTGAACCTATTTTGAGGTGACATTCGATTTGTATTCTTCCGAGTGTTTTTTTTTTGTTTAATTAATAGTGTTGTTTGTGTAATACTCATTTATATTCAGTTTATAATAAAATCAATGTAAATAAGTTCAAAGTTCGTATTATTTAAATAAAAATAGATATATCGAAGCGACCTTCCATAAATAAACGTTGAGATAAACTGTCCTTGTGATATTGTTTACTGTGGACAAGGTGTGCATTTTTATTTGCGTCAAATTTGGGAAATTTTTTATAGCTTTAATCTTCTTCTTGAGGTGCCTCTCCGACTAGCGAAGGTTGGCGATCAGTTCTGCATAGCTTTAATAATTCAAATTTTACTTATAATATAATTACATTATATACGTAGACAGATGTTAGACATCTTATTAAAGTTTACTATACAATCGTGACAAGATGTAATAAAATTATGTAATAGAACTCTTTTTTACATATAAAAACTATGTTTTGTACATCAGTGACACTACATGTATGTATGATGCATTTAATTGATTTCGTTTTATTTTTCAATGTTCCAGGTCAATTCTCGTATAGTTCGAGCGGAGTGCGCATCAGCGTGTCTTCGGATCCTCACGACGAAGACTCGACTGATGCAGAGATCTCCAAGATCGACTTCACACAGCATCAATATGAGGTAAACCACAATGTTCATTTTTCAAAAGCTTTATCAATAACAAAACAAGTGACTATCGAAAAGTATAAATTATTATAACCTTTTTCGCTTCATACATGCATCTGCCAGGTCGCCAAACCTTATAGCCGGACAGACCAGTTTAGCCGGACATTTGGGTAAAAAGCCCGGACACCATACATTATTAAGGCCACTCTTGTTTGCGAAATGTAAATAGCCTAACAAAAGCTGAACAACCCGGACACAATCATAACCTCTACTGTGTCCGGCTTTACGCTATCCACGCATAAATGTCGTGGGTCTGGAGTGCTCTTAGTACCTCCCGTCTTTAGTATTCTATCAATATGAACTTGAACTATGTATAATGCAGGTCAACATGCGAAATAAGAAGAAGCGGTCGTCTAGCGGTGCTGGCGCGCCGTGCGAGGGGGGCAGCGAACGTGAGCGACCCATGTCGTGGGAGGGAGAGTTGTCTGACTCCGAGATGGTTATAGACACGGTCCACAATGGTATGACACTTGAGCTATTAGTAACAAGTATCAAAACATTTTTAAAAACTTGGAGACCTTGACTGAGAATGAATTCAGTATCTTGACAGAGTTGAACCATGAATTCGATGCGACATAAAATTCTTTATGTGTGGTCAAAAATTTTGCACGAATTAAATATTGTCTTCTTTTGCCACTTGGAGGATGAAGTTATATTTATAATAATAATAATTTATTTAAACCAAAGTACACATAAAAATATACATCAGTTGTTGGAGCATCCTTCTAAGTATATAATACCTGTAACAGAATGCTCCGTTCTTCCGTACCATACATTTTTATTTTTACAATATGATATACCTTACAAATAAACAAAAAGAAATGATAAGCAATTTGGGTAGTTAGAAAGAGAACACCATTCATTAAAACATTGCGGGTGTTTAAAATTATATTTATGTATTTAATTTTCTGAAATTATCAATTATTGTCTATTGATTTATATTGGAAGTAAGCTTTTAAATTAATGATACAGACATGTCTGTTTTTAATAAGTCTGTGGTTATAGACATATAAAGGTATTATTTTTAGATTGGTTTGTTAATATCTCATTTCTATTGAACTCTATTTTACACGTGTCTTCAATCTTAGATAGATAGATTTTATATCGTCTCGTCATTTGTTACAGATGAGAACAGCAGTTCAATAGATATGCAATCATCGCGTGACTCAATAGACACCCTTCGTAACGTGACCATCAAAGCTGAACCCCTCAAGACGGAAACCTTCCAAAGCTTCGACGACCAGCGTGTACTAGATTTGAAGTACTCTGCGCCATTACAGCCTCATCAGCGCAGTCTTAGTATGAATAGGGTAAGAGTAACAGTTATTGACCACAATTTTAAATTTCGAATTAGAATACGAATACACGTGCTTAACGAATTTACAGACTTTCATTTGACTTTATTCTATGGTCAGAACTATTGGTGTCGCAGTAGTTAACGGATAGAAATAGTAAATTTAAGAACATCTGTAATCAACAAAAAAATAGTCGTGAAGTAGGTTGAATTTATTTCGCGTTTTAGTTAATTCAAGTAATGTAGAAAGTCTCATAATTATTTTCACTTTTATATATTTTTTTAATCAATGACATGTTTTATTTGTCAGATATCAGTACTAACTGAGAGCACATCACTGTGCCTGCCGCGGCGACCGTCGTCCCCTACACACAGCGCCAAGTCCTTGATCCTCGCCGAGCAGACTGCGCTGCCGCTCATCACACCCTCTGTCGAAGCACAGAACCTCACTATAAAGAAGGAGACGCAACTATCAGGTATATGCTTTGGATAGAGCGGGACAGTTATACTTACTAATATGCACTCTATTATCTTCTAAGTCTTGATAGCCATCTAAAAGAAATTTTGGTATTGTTTATGTTATCGTTTCTAATTATATGTGTAATGTTTGTTAAAGAATTGAAATGCGAGGGTGGTTGTGGTATGGAGAAGCTGGTGGGGCTCCACGGGTCGCCGCTACTAGGCCGACTGCCGCGCGTCCAGTCAAGCGCCAGCACTGACTCCGCCGTACACTCTATGTACACGCACAGGTTGGAACACCTCTACGCACTTTTTACTTTTGTAACTTGTATATTTTTTTTAATTTTGTCATCTTTCACGCAATCCATCGATTAATTGACATGATTACTAATTGCAACTAAAATTAGGAATGCTAGTTTGAGTTAGTAGTAGTCTGGTGGTCAAAAATTAGTGCAACAACCCTACATATAGTGGGACTGTTAACAACATTACGTCCTTTTATGTGACCTTACTCTGCTAATTTGTCTAATTCAACAATGCCTATATCCATCAATGGGCTGACAAAAGGGTGATGATGATGGTGAAGAAAACAGCTCTGGTAATCCAGTAATTACATGTAGGTGATATAAATAACCATCGTATTGTTTGTCAGTGTGTACAGCAGTCCATCAGCGAGTCCGCGTCCTGCACGGCACTACACCCCGTCGTTGTCGCGTAACAACAGCGACGCCTCACACTCCTCCTGCTACTCGTATAGCTCCGAGTTCTCACCCACGCATTCACCCGTACAGGTATCTTATATATGATGACTAATTACGTCTAGCAATGTCCAGGTTTTTTTTTTAACTAGTTGTTGCATGCGACTCCGATCGCGCTGTAATAAAAAAAACTTATTAAGCCTATGTGTTCTTCCAGACTATGTTCTACATATATGCTAAAGCTCATTAAGATCCGTTGAGCCAATCTGAAGATATCTTGTAAGAAACAGTTATCCATGCATCGCAATTTTGACTAGAAAATTTATGAACAAAGGGTAAAAGGAAACTTTCTTGAATTAATCCACTCCCTGTTCCTGATACCCTGTTCTCTTACGTCAAAGAGTTATGTAGAAAAATATGGTTAATAATAAGTTATGTTCTCCTTTTAGCAGAGTCGGCAGCCGCACGTGGTGTATCGCGAGCACGAGGACGAGGACGCTGCAGACGACCGCCTGCATCACCACCAGGGCATCAGCAGGCAGCAGCTCATCAACAGGTCACTTCCCACCCTACTATATAATATACTCACAGCTAGATATAAAGAGAGGGAGGGGGAGATTTAGGGAGATAGAGTAAGAGGTTATATCGAAAAGAAAATAAAAATATTTTTTAAAAGACGACAAAAAATGTTTTCTATGTTTCAAAAATTAAAAAAAAGTTAAGTACGCTAGTGTCCTATTCCATTATATCTAACAAATCTAGGTTTAGATTACTTTTGCTTAGCATCTAATATGATGATATTTACGTTCAGCCCGTGTCCAATCTGCGGCGACAAGATCAGCGGTTTCCACTACGGCATCTTCTCGTGCGAGTCGTGCAAGGGTTTCTTCAAGCGCACAGTACAGAACCGCAAGAACTACATGTGCCTGCGCGGCGGCAGCTGCCCCGTCACTGTCGCCACGCGCAAGAAGTGTCCCGCCTGCCGCTTCGACAAGTGCCTCGGCTGCGGCATGAAGCTTGAAGGTATACCTTCAAATACCTTACTTATATGTTTTTTCATACGTGAGGGCATCATAAAAGATTCAGTCTTGAAAGGACATTTTCAGACACAATAAGCATTTTGTTGGCATAAGCAAAATCTTCCCTGATACATTCTTCTGTTCTTTTAAATGCGAATGTTTGAATGGATGTTAGTTAGAAGGTATCTTCAGAACAGCTGCATGGATTTCAATGATATTTGGCAGACGAAGTCGCAGGTGACAGCTACTATTTTAAAAAAGTAAATTGAACCAACAAAGTAAAGTACTAAAGTAATTTTTGTTTGTGATATAAATTACTAAGGAATATAATTTGTATAGCGATTCGTGAGGACCGAACTCGCGGCGGGCGCTCGACGTACCAGTGCTCGTACTCGCTGTCGGGCGCCGCCTCCACCGGCTCGCTGCTCTCTGCGCACGCGCCGCCCACCTTGCGCCACGCCAGCAGTCTCAACATCGTAAGTCTATCCATCCCAACACAACTCGCATCCGTAACACCAAACGGGAGACAGACACACACATTTGGCGCGGTCTTCTCTCACCTATATCCTCGGCGGTTTCGGCTGGACTTAAGTTAAGACTTGTGTCCGTGGTCATAAGTGAAACTATATTATTATAGCATATTTGTGCTCCTTTTTAACCGTTAAAAGGGTTTTATTATATTTTTTGAAATTTAGTTTACAGCTAGAAACAACATTGATAACATTGCTGTCTTACTGTAGATATCATGCTCGAAGGACCAACATTATTTAAAATTAATATTATAATGTTATTAGTCGTAATTAATTGTTACATATAAAACTTATTTCAGGTAAACGGTCCAGGGTCTTACAGCAGTCGAGGAGAAGCCAGTAATAGCAGACTGACTCCAGAAATTCCTACATTATTGCAGGTACAAATATTTGACACTTCTGCTGAAGTGTAACAATTTTATGCCAATTAGTGTCTAAAACTGAATCAAAAACATATATTGCAGGAGATAATGGACGTAGAACACCTGTGGCAGTACAATGAGTCAGAGCTGAGTCGCCTCGGCAAGTCTGGTAGTGGGGCGGGGGCGGGGGCAGGAAGTGGAGCGGGGGTGGGGGCCAACCCGTTGCTGGCGGCCAGCGGCATCACGCCGCACACATCCAGCGCTGACTTGCTGGCCGACCTCTGCCACATCGCTGACCACCGCCTCTACAAGATCGTAAAATGGTGCAAGAGTCTGCCGCTCTTTAAGAATATATCGGTACGTATAAATAATTTATAGCTGTCGCCCGCAACTCTGTCCGCGAGGAATTAAAAAACAAACTTAATTAGTTACCTATGTGTTCTTTCATACATCCTACATCAATGCAGCCGTTCTGGTCGTACTTTCAAAGAAATATCCATCCGTCCATCCATACATCCACACGTTCGCATATATAATATTAGTAAGATATATTTATATGTTTCTTGTGTTCCTCACATTCATTATTTGATGTGTTGCGTGTATTGCAGATCGACGACCAGATCTGCCTGCTGATCAACAGCTGGTGCGAGCTGCTGGTGCTGTCGTGTTGTTACCGCGGCGTCGCCACGCCCGGCGAGGTGCGCGTCGGCGGCGGACGCGGACTCACGCTGCATCAAAGTGCTAAGTTAGTTCTATACCTCGACATAGCCCACTGGAAATATTCTCAGCCAAACTCAATAATACCAATTCTACTGATGAATAACATCAAGATAATTAAATAACCATAAAGATTTTACAAAATATGGACAATTATCTGCCGCGGAGGGGATAAGTTAAACTAAATTATGACAGCTCATTAGCGCCCCTCTGTCTACGTCAAAATATATCACATGGTCCTCTGTAGCTATCATGTTGTTTTCTTCTTTTATGTCATTTTCTAATCTAAGTAGGTTTTATAACTATTCTGAGTGAACCAAATGCGACAGCAGCGCCTTTTACCGGTTCAGATATCCTTGTTTGACTCTAAACTAGATAAAGGATTAATTTCAATGAAATCATCAATTCATTGTTAATTTTTAAAAATAAATTATACTAATAATATCTGTACATTGTTTTTTTTTCTAGATTCGGCCTAACGCCGTGTATAGAGCGCATGCTGAGCTTCACGGACCACTTGCGGCGGCTGCGGGTCGACCGCTACGAGTACGTCGCGCTCAAAGTCATCGTACTGCTCACTTCAGGTTATTATTAAGTATATAAATAAACATCCTGCTCGAAGGACCAACTTAAAATTTTAACAGTTGAAGAAAAAATATTGGATTATGCTCACTACATTGTCTACATTCTACTTCTTACTTATTTTATAAATGTAAAAGGTTGGATGGATGGATTTTTCTTATAACGTATCTCCAAAACGGCTTAACGGAGCACGACGAAATTTTGCACAGATGTACAACATAGTCTGATAGAACTCATAGATTACTTATTAAGTTTTTTTAATTCCGCGCGGACAAAGTCCAGTAAAAGCTAGAAAAAAAAGATTTATATTTCTGTCAATTCTCTACAAGTCTATTGGACAAGTTGTCTTTGTGTTTTTGTCCCTGTCTATAATATGTGTGTTTGTGTGCGCTCAGACGCGCCGGAGTTACGCGAGGCTGAGAAAGTGCGGGCGTCACAAGAGAAAGCTTTAGCTGCGCTGCAGGCGTACACCGCCGCGCACTCGCCAGACGCACCCGCCAAGTTTGGTGAGCTGCTGCTGCGCATCCCCGAGCTGCAGCGCACCTGCCAGGTATAGTTCTTTTTAAATATCTTGACAGTTCAAGGTCATATATGCTGCGTAGTCACCTCTGAAATAGTATTCTACGCAGCGACTCGCGAGAAGTTAAGAGCCTTCAAGATATCTGAAAACAATTATAAATTACACTGCTAGGACCCGAAGCAGCATTACGTCTTAGCTACAATACAGTCAAGTGAAAGTCCTAACGCCTAATTTAGTTATTAGGCTCTTACAATCAGTTTTTTCATTTCGCAGTTCTTCATGCAAGTTGGCAAAGAAATGCTGAATCCCGCCAACAAGAGCAAAGATGGCGACGGTCCCAGCTTCAACCTGCTAATGGAACTGCTCAGAGGAGATCACTGAATCTACCTAATATATTTATCTATATATTGCTCAAACTATAAACGATGAACTTTAGCCTTTATTACTATAGATATAGAGTCGATAGGTTAACAAGTTAGAAACGAGTTGCTCTTTACTACTATATATTTACAATATAGATAAAACGCAATATAATTAAAACGTTTTGTATTTTTTTACCATAAAAATTCCTTACATTAACACTTTTTTTTATAAAATATTTAATGGATGTATTTATTTATTTTATTTTAGTAAAGAGCAATTCGTTTTTAAAAAAATAACCTAAAATACACTGAATAAATATTTTTTATAATGACAAGCTCCAAATATAACTTATATTGGCCTTAAATATAAAGACTGCTTCATATTCATCATTTACATGCTTCATACAAACATACATACATTAAGAGTATTCTTAGGTGCCAAGTAAACTATCTACTGCCGTTTCTATGCATTTTTTTTATAAACTTTGCTTAAATACCGAACGATATTAATATTTTATATTTACGAAGTACGACTTAATTCTTCTATTAATATTAAAAAGAATTGTTCTCTCTTTAGATATTGTTTGTCAAACGATATAAAGTTAGAAAACTCTTTTTATATTGAAATATTTATTAATATAACCAAAACAGACTGTTATAATACGTATCCCATTTACCAAATACACACCTGATTATTGGATCCTGAGCCGTGCAAAAAATATATCGTCATCCCTCTCATTATCTTTGACAAAACAGAGATAACAATATAACCCAAGGAATTTTTCCTCAAAAACCAACGACAAATCTTGTAAACATACAAACGTCAAATTTCAAAGATGGCCGCCATAACACTATTGCATAAACTTCGTTGGAAATACGAGATAGCGATTTAATTTCTAGAAAAAAGTGTTTCTCAAAATAATTAGGTTATAATTTGGTCCAAGGAATGATTTATAAGGGAACAATTCATATATGCATTGAACTTTAGTATTTAT
Source organism: Papilio xuthus (assembly GCF_000836235.2). Lineage (NCBI taxonomy): Eukaryota > Metazoa > Arthropoda > Insecta > Lepidoptera > Papilionidae > Papilio > Papilio xuthus. The sequence continues at coordinate 5,659,050 of NW_013530969.1, forward strand.
GCTTAATTTTTTAAACACAAATAATGTCTTCAAATTGATACAATTAACACTATATATATTTAAAGAAATTCAATCTTGCCAATTGCATTTTTAATATACAAGTCACTAACTGACGTTTTTTTCATGAAAACCTTTTTACACAAAATAAAATATTACTTTACAAGCAAATAAAGAAAAAAATTGTGTAGTTTGTGGCACATACACTTAAGGGCAAAATAATTTGGGCATAAATAAAAAAAAAATTTTTTTACGTATATCTTTTCCTATAGAAGTTCTATATTTTTTACACATTTTTTTTGGGGGGATCTTTGCCGGATATTGTTTAGAAGATATTTATGCATGGATAAATGAAGTTAATACTTAATAACGCTTCTAGTTGTATTTTTATACATCTCTGTGACAATGTAAAAATTACGTGATTTTTTAATTGTATTTTATTTAAAGGGCTATATTATTTACTTCAGCCTATTTTGTATTCATTGCCATTATATTAGGTTTAATATAATTATGTATGTCCATAGTAGGTTAGTTTCTGAAGGTGAAACTTTCAGAATGATATTTAAGTAGGTTTTTATAAAAAACTTTATATTTTGCAGCTTTTTAATGTTGCAATTGTATTTGATTATATTTTCTTTTATAATTATTTTTTTTATTTTGGCCAGTTTAAAATGTAATTAAAGTTTTTAATTGAAAATATGGATCAAAATCTATTTGAAATTGGAACATTTCGAAATTGTACGGAGACACTTAACTCTATAAATAGACAGGCTATAAGACGTAGGATATTGTGCCAACTTGATATTCGCCATAATGGCGTTGTTGTGAAAATTTAAACTAATACACAGAATTAACTCTCAGTTATATGAATAGATGCCTAATGTCGCAACAAAGAAGCTGTAATATTTGAGCAATGACCTATCTATTTATAGAGATAAGAAAATCTGGATAATAAAGTTCTATTTAACAATGTGTATATGGTTTAAAATAACGTAGATTGCATCAAACTAATGCAATACTTGTATTTTATTACTATTTCTCTTTCCTGTGTTATTATTTCCATATTACTTCATGGTTATATTCTATTTCGTCCAGATTAACGCTTTATAAGCTCCTTTTCGATATTATGACGATATTTAGTAACATAACCTATAAATATTTGATATTTAATCAAAAATGACAATGTTTTAGTATATTATGTTATTTATTTTTTCTTGAGTGCAATATTAAGCGTAAAGACGTTTAAATATAAACTTTAAATGCGTTCTTTAAGCTTTATTTTGCACGTTTCTTTTTTTATTTTTAAGCTGTGTAATGACAGCTGTCAAAACCAGTGCTCACTGCCTTTTTTATTTTTAAGTCTATTGCTATAAGCAAATCCCAATATTTGTTGCAATACTTTTATTTTAGTATATACTTTAAGTAAATAAGACATTAAGTAATATAGTTATGTTCAGATTTAAATCTGTAGATAAGTCGATAGCTATCAAAAAAAATATGACATTAAAATTTTCTTGACGCCATACGAATAAAAAAAAATATTTTAATATGTTCAATATCAGATATAGGTTTAAAACTAAACAGTTATAAAGTTTTTTTATTATAATTTAAATAAGCAACAAACTGGCAGGTACCAGACAATTATCAAAATAGAATAATGTAAATATGTAAACGCTCAGATAAAAAAAAATCTTAACTAAAATTAAACTACAGATTAAAAATGCCAACATTTAAATATTTTGTCTATTCGTATTAATATAGAATACGATAAAAATTGTATTTTTTTTATAAGTAAGGGCACAAGTACTTTAATTTAAAAAAAATAGTTCGTAATATCGGAGCTCATGTAGAGTTAGGAATGTAATATTATAAAAGTGCCACGAATGGTATATGAAGTTTGGATGTGGTGTTTTATAACGAAAAAAAAATTGCCGATAATTACGTAATAAGTTTTGTATGTAAATGTTGATAGTGGCATCTATATAGTATAACATTATTGAACTGATATTATAAGTAAGTTAGATAATATTTTTGTATTCTTGGGGAGACATTTCTAACAACTACACACATCTATTGGTGACTATACTATTAATCCAGTTTTATTATAAACTAGCTGTCGCCCGCGACTCCGTCCGCGTGGATATATAAAAAACTTAATTAGTGTAGCCCACCCATCCATCCACATTACATCCATCAAAACATTCGCATTTATAATATTAGTAAATTAAATAAAAAAAAGGCATAAATTTAAAAAAATGAATAAATAGTATCGTATGTCCGTCGCCTGGCTCTGAGCTACCTTCTCACCAATTTTCAGCCATAACGGTAAAGCCGTTCTTGAGTTATAAATAGTGTAACTAACACGACTTTCTTTTATATATATAAGATAAAAACAGTTTTAAAGTCAAACTTTTTTTAAAGTATCAATCAACCGGAATCTGCCTACAGTTTTCTGATTTATTACTTAGCTCCAAAAATTTACTTTCGTAACATATTGTCTCTCTTCAAAGAAAATGAGAAAGACAATACGTCTTAATCTGTATTTCGTGAGTGGACATATTCATTTAAATGAAACATACACTATACGGCTGGAATAAATCTAATATAAACATACCGATCTCTTGGGTGCCAAGATCCATTTTGGGTCAATGCGCCAGCGGAGTAAACATGCCTTTTATCGGTTTAGAGATGTCAAAATTAAAATCTCCATACAATAGATAGTTGGGTAGTTGTTATGAGATGGTCGTTTGCAGCAACTGATCAGCGGTAGTGTTTGTGAGCGTCCGAATAATTTTTATATTAAAAATTACAAGGAACGAGAGAATGGGTTGCACGTCCAATAATATTGTATCTTGAAACATTTTTTTTTTGTTATTATTCTTTAAGTATTATATTGATATTCTATTACTGTGTAGAGCTACGGAAATATTTTTATATTTAGAGAACGAAAAATAAATACATTTTTCAATTAAACTGAATAGATTGATTTCATTTCAATGTTACCTTAATGTTACAACGAAGGATAACCAAATGGATGGATGGGGGTAGCATCTGTCCCCACCACTCTACCATCTCTACCCCACTACCCTGGCAAAGCCTATGTACTAAAATAATACGAGTAAATACGAATACAATCGGCTAGATGGCGACAGAACTAGAATCGTAAATAAAACTGTTTTCAAATATCTTGGCGGCTCAAGTTCATCGGCGTACTTCGCAGTGCCTTCCCCCCAGATCCCGCTACGCCCCAAGACATCTAAAATTGTGTTATCCGCACCGACTTGCACAAAGATAAGAACCCCTAAGATATCTGAAAAGATCAATTTAAAACAGTTTTATGTATTTAATTAATTTTATGAATTAAATATGACAATAATAACACGTTCGCCCTCTAAACAATATTTATCAGATATCTCGATTGCTGTTGCTAACCTTATATCAGTTTACTGGAAACCATAGTATGATAGTTTCACTTGGATATGGCTCCAGAATTTTTTATTCGGATTAAATAATAATTAAAAAGAAAACTTTTTGATGTGTTTTCAAGGTTTCATTTACATTCTGTTTGCATTTAAATTAGTGAAAAACATCCCAGACTTTAAAAAAACCTTATGTGTACTGGCGCTGTTTCTTTATTAAAATGTCAACGTTTATGACCCCTCACTAATCATTCTGACAATTGACTTTGTAACGAAAGCACGCCATTCCCGCCAAATGATTAATAATTTTTAATAACTAATGCCTATTAAATAATTAATTTGTGTGATTAAACAGACGGAAGGAAATAACAATAGTTATAGTTAAATGAATTACAATCCTTATTTCTAAATAATTGTTTATCTTGCATATTAATCAAAATGATATATCAAATATGATACGTATAAATACAAAAATGTAAACTCATTTCTTACAAAAGTTAAAATGTTGAAGGCCAGTTTGTTCTTTATGTTGGTAGGGCTTGTAGTCGGCGGGCCATCTTTTACAAAAACAAGACAGCAGATAGAATCCTTCAGGAATTTCTTGGAGAAGACTCGCACAGGTATTTAGTGTTTTAACGTGGTAATTTTTTTTTATATCATAAGGTGACAAATAAGCTAGCGGCCATTTGAAATCGCTGTAATAGCGAAGTGGCTTTAGCCAATAGACATACGCAATTGCATATGCTTTGCCTACCTTTAAGCGACGGAAGGATGCACAGAAAGAAAAATTTTCCCTTCCCATGCATCCTCTCATCCGGAAAGTGCACTTTCACTTCCCATCCTTTCCTTATAAGACAAAGGGTGAGAAAGGAAAGAGGACTAAATTAATGTTATTAGTAATGTTGTAAGCCATTATCTTTTAGTACCTTTTTTGACATTAATCTTAAACAAATTTAAAAGAAAGTAACATGAATTTAATGAAAGAACGTATATTTTATGAGAATAAGAGAAAACTAGTTTATCGGAACATTATAGTAGTTCTTAAAGCGAAAGAAAATGCAAGAAAAAAATCTACTTAAACCTAGAGTTAGACTAGAGATACAACCAAACATACATAGATTTTTAATATACATTGGAAGATTAATTTAATCGCTTCCGGTTAAACAGTATCTTTAATATATCGTATATTTAATATGTATATTGTAATCGATAAGACAGGTTTATTGCTGTGATTTCTTACATACAAAAAGGGTACTGATGACTGAAGAAAAAGTAATATAATCTCATTGAAAGTAGGTGCTGTTTCGACAGTGAGAACTCAGCGATAGACAAGTCTCAAATAAATTATTATTAGATTTAAATGCAATCGTATACAATATTTCATTTATTGATCTGTACTTGAATGAAGATCATCATCAACCTTCCCTTGTCCTAACGGAGGGTCGCCCCGGTATTACTCCTCCATACATCTCTATCAGCCTTCACATCCGATTTCACCCCTTTTTACACATATAATCTCTCCCAGCTCTATCTATACGTTCTTAGGTCTTCCTCTAACTTTGTAACCATCTATAAATAATCTTATCACTTTTTCCTCGATACTGAAATAAATTTTCAGATCATGGCGTGCGTCTGTCAGAGCGCGTGTTTGCAAACCCTAAGGCAAGCGCGTGGGAAAACAGTGGCAAGTTCGAGGGTGATATTCTACTAGATGACTGGCAAGTGGACGCTCTGGTGAAAAGCTACGCTGGATCCAGGAATGCCTTCGTGTGGTTTGACGCCAATTGGCCTGATAACACTATTGTCTATGATTTCGCAGACAGCGAATTTAGTAAGTTAATATTTAAGACTAATAAAACATAAAACGAACTTTATTAGAATTATTATGTGGTTTTAAGTGCTTCCTTTGCTGCGTTCTGATTAAAGCTATGAAAAATTGTTAATGTTTCTTTTAGTTCTTACTTGAACTTAAGTCTACGTCTACATCTTACTTGTACAAGGTCTACGTAAACTGTAATTGGACGATGACCTTTATACATTGTTATTATTATATTTTAGACGGGCAACAGAGGGAAGCCATCATGATTGCAATCGAGGACATTGAAGAAAATACGTGCGTTAAATTCCGTGAAAGACGACCTGATGACTTTAATTACGTAAAACTTACGGTGAATTGCAATTTTAATTTTATCATAATTTAATATATTATTTTAACCATTTGTTGCCCGCGACTCAGTCAACGCGGGATTAAAAACTAAATTATTAGTAGCCTATGTGTTCTTTCAGACTACATTCTATATGTATTCCAAATTTCATCGAGATCCGTTCCGGAGATACCTTCAAACAAATATTCATCCATCCATCCAAACATTCGCATTTATATTATTGGCAAGATCATAATCGACTACAATTAAAATCCTATGAATTTGATAATAAAATTATAATTAATCTAATCACAATATTTCCTCTGAAAAATTACAGAAGGTTATAAAATACACCAATACTTCCTGTTGGGCCGATCGGCCTACCGATCAATCGGCCCAAAGGGAAAGAAGTTCCCATTGGACCGATTGTGTGATTCTATAGATTTGAATTACCTAACCTAACCCATTATTCATAAAATTTTGCATGACTACGTTTTTATATCATTCTATGAATCTTTGGAGCAACACTGTCATAGAAAAATAAATAATATTGTTTACTTGTTTTCTAGAATACCGATGACGGTTGCTATGCCAACGTCGGCTACTGGGAGGCTCGCGGCGAACACATTTTAAACTTGGCACTGGACCCGCCCGGACAAGGTTGCTTTAGACACGCGACTATTGTCCACGAATGGCTCCATATTATCGGATTCTTCCACATGCATTCTACATACAACCGAGATGAATACGTCCGTATTTTATGGGACAACATTATTCCAGGTTTTTTGAAGTTTACGTTTAACAAAATAGAACCACTAAGAGTATCCAAACTGTGTTATATAGCTCATCACTGTGGCTCGGTATGTACCGTGTATTTGCTAGGCCAATTAAGAATTATAATTTCTCCACGGTTATCCAACAAGTTGGTATAAAAAAGACCAGTGTTTTAAAAACATTTTCGTGGCCCTATTCTGTGAAAGAAACACTAGGAAACAAGAACGTCATGATGTCTACTACGGTCCTATTATATTTTTTGCAAGAATAATCTCTTTAGTTATAGTTTGTACGTTACTGATAAACTAATTTACAGACCAGGAACACAACTTTGCACTCTTCGACGAAGAGATGGTAGATAATATGGGTTTGCCTTACGAATATAACAGCTGCATGCACTACGGCGCTTACGGATTTAGCGTCAATGGAAAACCAACAATAGAAGCTTTACAAGTAAGGTTTTTTTTTCAACAAACTTTATTTCATTTTTATGACAGCTCAGATGAAATAACAGAACTGGAACTATCTTCTAGTTGTACTCAAGAAAAAAGTCGTCAAGTGAAATTTACATTGTTATTTTTAAACTAGACTAGGACATTGATTAGGTACTCTATGCACAATACGCATAGATTGCTTCTAGTTCTTGTCTCGTGAATTTCATTTTTTAAACAAACTTATATTTCTAGAGTTTCGAAGGTGTAATGGGCCAGCAGGAATACGTGACTGAAAACGATTGGCTCAGAGTGAGAAGACATTACAAGTGTCCAGTTAAAAACTCGAAGACAAAAGAAGAGAACGGGCAGAAAGTAAACTTCGTCGACAAAGCCTGAGAAATAAATATAACGTTTATAACAAAATAATGGATGTAAAAATAGAAATACTTTTAAAGGCGAATTTTGTTGTTTTTTTATGATAATTTTGCTGTTTGTAAATTAATGCAGTATTTCGTTTATCTTTCAGCGTTTTTGTGTATTTCTAGAGAAACATATTAAAATGGAATAAGTAATGCATTGGTGTACACATTGGGTTTATGTGTCGTTTATAAGAGGAAGATTTTTAATTTAAAAAAAATGTCATAAAATGAGATTGAATAGTCTACTGAAGTAGAAGATGGAAGAAAGTATGGATAGATTGTATGAAAGAGTAAGTAAGAAGGGGGTGAATTCAGATATGATAGCTGATAAAGATGTATGGAAGAATAGTACATGCTGTGCCGACATTAAGTAGTATAAAGGGACAGCCAGATGATGGAAATGACGTAAACTAATTTGTATTTTCCTTAGCTCTTAGTATCTTTATCAAATAATTTAATGTAATTAACAGTGTATTTTAATGTATTTTAACAGTGGTAGAGCCCGCTTTAACATCTTCGCACGAATTGGCCCGGCTCGCCCGGTGAAATACCATGACCACACAGAAGACAGGCGTCAAGTGGAAGCTATTCCGCGTTTCGTCTGATGAGTGTGCGTCCCGGTCCCCGTCACTTCGCTATTTCAGCGATTTCAGGTGGACGCTCGCTCGTTTGCCACCTTTTGATAAAAAAACAATAATTGCTAATCATTTGATTACGATACAAAAACATACAACATATAGTAAGTTATCGCACTTTAATTATTATATCATACAACTCATATACACTCTCCAATTTAGGATTCATTTGTCGCTTGAATTCATTTAATTATATACATTGAACGTTTCTTTGCAATAACTCTAATTGTAAAGCAGTCTCAAAAAGTCTCCCTCTCACTGGAAATGTATCGAGTGTTCACAATGAAACACTGGTTATATCTTGGTGCGAGTCAACTTTAATTAAATTCGATCGGCAAGTCGATAAATATACCAAATAAATTGATACCGCGATCTAACAATACGTTCCGCCATCTATTGATATAATATTATAAACTAAATTGACATAGCATTTGACACTAATTCTTTTATTTCAAGGTCATTCAAATTAGGTAATATTGGTATGATAAGATGTATCTAGATTGCGTTTAATTTCGTTTTTACGCTATTTTTATTTTTTTTAACTAATGTAGACTTTAAAGCCTTATTGTGGCAAGATTTATTTTTTGAAGAAAAGCAAAAAATACGCAGAAGCATAAATAAGTTTAATAAAACTAAGTTAAAAATTATTTTATAGTGATCGTATATTTCTATAGAGTTGTATGCATGGTATACTATACAAAATGAACATTAGGTTTAACTGAACGGATAGATGGATAGAGTTAAAACTCTTGACAGTATGGATTTAAATTATAATTTTAATCTCACTATCATATTAATTCAATTATCTGAAGCTCATTAATCAAATTATTTTATCAAAATACGTGCGCATATAAATACAAAATGGGAACGCGTATTTCATAAAATATAAAAATGTTGAAACTAAGTTTTGTTTTGCTTCTGGTGGGGTTAGCTGTTTGCAGCCCACCAGTTACCAAGACGAGGGAACAAATAGAATCCTTCAGGAATTTCTTGGAGAATAGTCGCACAGGTACCTATATAAATTTCAAATGTTTGACAAAAACGGTATTTTTATAATAATATAATTAGTGAATAGTAGGAATCATAGATGGCGTTAGTAGTCTTAAAAAGTGACAACATATATCTGGAAGTAGAACTTTAATCGGGTCATAGAATTCCAAAATTAATAAAAAATAATGGTATTTCTCATGTGGACACGAAACTAATTACTTTAAAAAATAATTTTCAGAACATGGCGTGCGTCTTTCAGAGCGCATGTTGGCCAACCCTAAAGCAAGCGAGTGGGAGAATAGTGGCAAATTTGAAGGAGATATTCTGCTGGATGACTGGCAAGTGGATGCCCTCGTGCAGCAGTACTCCGGCGCGAGGAACGCCTATATCTGGCCTGGCACTAAGTGGCCAGAAAACACTATTGTTTATGAATTCGGGGAGGACGAATTTAGTCAGTTTATTTACATATTAATATACAAACTTACTTACATACAGAAATAGTCAATGCACCGATATTCAAAAGTTTATTCTTACTTTTTACTAATATTATATACGAATATTTAGATGGATGTTTGTTAGGTGGTATCTGCAGAACGACTGTACGGATATCGATAAAATTAAGCATAGATGTAGAACATAATCTGCATGGACATATGTTACTAATTAAGTTTTTTTTTAATTCCGGGCGGATAGAGTCGCGGGCGACAGCTAGTGTTTGTGAAATCCGATAATAAGATGCTAATACATAGTAATAATCGTTATCACTATTGAATTTTAGCATTTTCATAAACTTTTTAGACGATGAACAAAAAGAAGCAATAATGGTCTCTATCAGGGACATCGAAGAAAATACGTGTCTGAAATTCCGGGAGAGACGTTCCGGAGAATTCAACTACGTCAAACTTACGGTGAGATATCAGCAATTTTCCATTATAAGTCACTACAAGTCCATTACAAGTCATTATAAGTCACACCTAGGAACTGAAGGGAAGTCTACTTATTACTAACATGGTTCTGTTTTCAAACCAATATTTTTTCTTCTTTTTGTTTTCATACAGTAAGAAAAGAATTCGTGTATTGTTACTTGTATTGTTTACTTCCTACACCACTTACAATCGTATTCATTTTTTTCCGACTTCAAAAAGAAGGACTGTATTTATTATTCGACTGTATTTATTACTTTAATATTTTCTATCATAACTAGAATTCGCGTCCCAAATAAACAATTGCAACTTTATTATTGTAATTTTAAACAACTTGATAACAAGTTGTGATTTAATTTGACATTTCTAATTTATCTAATCACACTCAAATTTGTAGTAATCATAAGGACAAATTATCGATAACAGTGATTAAAGTTAATACTGAGAATGTAAAGAATGAAAATCCAAAATAAAAAATAAAAATATAAACATACGAAAATGTACATAATAGACATGTACTATGTTAGTTTTCTAATCGATTTCTTAAAATAGCCTAAGTCTAAGATCTAATTTGTACAAAATACAAAAACAAAAATGTTTTGATTGTTCATCCTAGGGTCGTTCCGATGGCTGCTACGCTAACGTAGGCTACTGGCACGACCGTGGTCTTCACATCATGAACCTAGCCCGCAACATACCTGGTCAGGGTTGCTTCAGACACACCACTATTGTCCACGAATGGCTGCACATCATCGGCTTCTTCCATATGCAATCTACTTACAATCGCGACGACTACGTCCGTATTATGTGGGACAACATTTGGCCAGGTAATTTCACTGCAGTAATATAATATAGAGCGTCGGTGGCTTAGGGATCGAGCACTTGACCTGAAATCTGCAGGTCCTGGGTTCGAATCCCGCCATGTACGAATGTGTTTTTCGATTTCTGATTTACATATGTACATTTATTTGACGTTCTTACGGTGAAGGAAAATCATCGTGATGCAACCTGCACATATCTGAGAAGTAATTCAAAGATATGTATGATGTCAACCAACCCGCACTGGGCTAGCTTGGTTGACCATGGTCTAGTCACCCGTGACTTAGGGTAGGCTCCGAGCATCTCGGTGGGGACGTATAGTGATCTGTTGATGAATTTAATATCGATAAAAAATCTGGTAATGGGACTTCCCCAGGCCTAATCTATATAGAATACGGTTTCTTCAAAGATTAAGTCGTAAGGACATAAAAGAATGATTTTCTAAACTGTGTAATAAATGCCTAAAGTATACACCATAGATTGATTAAATATTGTAACCGTAAAGTCTTTTGTGTTATGTCGCTATTACGATGTTTTAGGTTATGACTATTTTAGTGTATTACAGCTGCATAACTTATTAATGTAATTTACCAGGTATGGAACACAATTTCGAACATTATGATACCAATATTGTGCACAATATGGGCTTGCCTTACGAATACACTAGTTGTATGCATTACGGCCCTTACGGATTTAGCACAAATGGCGAGCCGACAATCGTACCAATACGTGTAAGTATTCAAGATTTTCTCTTTTATAATCTCCCTGTCTTTGTCCCACTCATTGGAAATTAGCTTTTCGTCTCCCAGAATGATATTATTTGTCATTTTAATGGTATTTCTAAGCCTCTGATCGGTGTACTTCTCTCTATCCATATTTAAAGATCTCAAGTCGCACAGAAAGACTAAGGACTATTGCCTCTCATTTTATTATTATATGATTTAATTTTTGAATGATTTTAGAGTTTCGAAGGTGAAATGGGTCAGCAGGTATACGTGACTGAATACGATTGGCACCGGACGAGAAGACATTACAACTGCCCCGGAGGATGGTCCAAAGACATGAATTCTGAAGTAGACGAACAGAAAGTTATCTTTGTCGAAGAAGGTCAAGAGGTTCCCTACGATGAATAATTTATTCCAAAATATACGACTAATAAGGCAATATAAATAAATTATTTTTAATAAACTCGTTTTCTTTTGTTATATTTTAACAGATTAAGTAAATCTTTGGCACAAACTAAAACATTGCACACGAGGTATTTTGATGGCACAAAACGGCTCTTGACATACAGACGGACGGACAACAAACTGATCCTATAAAGTTTTTTCCTTTCTAGATACGGAAGCCTAAAAATCTTCCTTTAGTTAAAAAAAACATACATATTTCGACAGTGAAAGCCAACTCTATCTTAAAAAGGAACCAACTGTTTAATAATTTCATTTGTTAATAACGAAATCTTATGTATAAGTACTTAAATAACGTATAGTGGTTTATTTAAAGTGCATGTTTTATTACTGTAAATTGAAATTTACAAATGGTCAGAACTACAATTGTGTGCTGACTACTGTTATTTACAGGAAAACCTTATCATTATTAAATACGATAACATGCGAATTTTTTCATACGAGAAGGGGCAAACGAGGGGCGGGAACACCAAGGTGATCAACGACACCCATGGACATCTGCATCACCAGAGGAACTGTAGATGCGTTGCCGGCCTTTAAGGAAATGGTACGCTTGCTTCTTGAAGGTCCCTAAGTCGTATTGGTTTGGAAATGCGAATTTAAATATAATCAAGTATAAAAACAACTTTCTACTATAAATAATGTATTACAATTAAAAAATCAAAGTCTATGATAAAAAATAATTCAACAAATAAATACGTATTATAAACAGACTGACACACAGAACAAACTATACCATAATGGTAATAAACACTTTAATCATTTATCAATGTTGATAAATCCTTCAGCAATTATATAAATATGGTCGTTTTGATACAAAACGCAAAATCGTCAAAATGTTGAGGGCCGTTGTTGTGTTGTGCGTTATCGGACTGGCGGCCTCTTCCCCGGTGTTGGTGAGGACTGACGAAGAAGTACAAGCCTTCAGAGACTTCCTCGAAAGCACCAAGTCAGGTAAGAATGTATTAATAACTGTATACGAGTAAGCGGTCGCCTGATTTTGCCAAAGAAGTGACAGCCGCTAGACATGTACAAGAAGTTAAATTGTTACAGATGCGTTGCCTACCTTTACAAATAGAGGACACTCAAAAATAACGTTTATCTTCTTTTGTTGTCGAGATATACAAGTGCAGATTCACATTCTTATTAGTACTTGTACTATAAATGCAATGATTTTGAAAATGATTCAATATATTACTAGCTTTCGCCCACGACTCTGTCCACGCCGTATTAAAAAAAATCATAATTAGTAGCCTGGTTCTGCCAGATTATGTCCTACGTCCATGCCAAATTTCATCAAGATCCGTTGAGCCGTTTTGGACATACCTTCTGACAAACTTCCATCCATCTAAACTTTCGCAATTACAATATAAGTAAGAAAATACTATTTAGTAGTATATCTATAAATGACAATATAGCTCAACAAAAATTCTAAACCAAAATATTTTTAATTAAACCAGCGAGCCGGTTGTCTGTCATATTTGTAGCATTGCTTTTGTTTTATAACATCATTTTAATTAATATTCACGGCTATTTTCTTCAGATGATGCAAGCCAGTTCATCGCAAGGAGTCAGGCATCGCCATCCGACAATGCAGAAGAGAACAGCGGCAAGTACCAGGGGGACATCGTCCTAGATGACGTCACCATCGAGTCTATGGTGAAGGAATATGCAATGGGCAGGAACGCCTATGTCTACCCTGGTACCAAGTGGCCGGAGAATACTGTCGTTTGGGAGTACGCGGAAGATCAGTTTGGTGAGTTATGCTGAAATAAAGCTACATGCACGTAATATGCAATGTTAGGGGCGGCGCGACAAGAGGAGCGGGGCGACGTAATCAAGTATATCAAAGTATAGCACATTACAGCGACGTGCATAGACGCGCACAAAACGAGCGGGAGCGAAAAATTTTGTTTATATTATCGCCACGCTCTAATATTGTGCGACCAACCTAATTGTTACCAACCGATGAATGTGTTAATAACTTCAAAACTTACTTCTTTCTTGAAGATTCAGAGAAAACTGCCAAAAATCGATTGGGATTTTTTTGCAATTTTTTTTTACCACAAAACAAACTGTACTAATTCACACTTAAGATGTAGCAAGAGGCTTTATTTATTATTATTATTATTAGAACAGTTTGAAAAATACGAAAATACTAAACGTAACTGATTTAACACTGTACTGCACTGTACGTACTTTTACTACTGAGAACAAATATAAATGTACCATCACGAACAAAAGTGTTTTATCAAGTAAATTGGTTTTATGATTATAAATTTGATTTGATTGCATAGTAAGTAATCAATTTAGTAAAAGCGGTTACAAAATTCGTTTATCATAATAATTAGGATAATCGTTTTTAAATCACAGATAAATAAACAGATTAAATAATTTAAAATGATAGATGAATAAATCTGTCAAGGATAATCTAGTTTTTATCATTTGGTATTTCCATTGACATTTGGTGCTCTAGATAATGGCTGCCGAGAAAAATTATATTGGACTAAAAATAACTATTTCTATAACATATAAAATATACTTACCATTATAATTTCGATATACAATAATTAGACAGTTCCTTAGTTTTCTGTTCAGAAATGCACCAATACTTTTTAACACCTAACATAATTGTTATTATATCATCAGCAGCAACTATATGTCCCCACCGAGGGGCTCGGAGACTACCCTAAGTTAAGGATGATTAGGCCATAGTCAACCACGCTGTCCAAGTGCGGGTTTGTTGACTTCACATATATCTTTGAATATCTTCTCAGATATGTGCAGGTTGCATCACAATGTTTTCCTTCATCGTAAGAACGTCGGGTAAATGTACATATGTAAATTGGAAATCGAAAAACACATTGGTACATGGCGGGATTCGAACCCAGGACCTACAGATTGCAAGTCAAGTGCTTGACTCCTGAGCCACCGACGCTCTTGTAATTGTATGCTCCTACATTATTATCGTCATAATAATTTTGCTTTATTATAAACAGATGACATCCACAAAGCAGCAATTCAGGATGGTATCAAACACATTGAGAACAGCACCTGCATTAAATTCCGCTACCGCCAGCCGGAGGACACCAACTATGTCTCCCTAACCGTTAGTAAATTATTTAAATAAAGCCGAAAGTCTTATTTAGACTTATGTCCCTTCCCACCTTATTCTTATAAGGAAAGGATGGGAAGGGACGTCCCACCCTTCGACGTATTTTGTGTTAAAAAACTTCCTAAATTTTCGTCAACCATTTTCAACTTAAATTTAAAATCTACTAAACTTCTAGTCAGTTTAAAGATTAATAAAAATGGGACCTACCTGAAAGCTAAACCTTTCGATGAAAAAAAAAAATTTCAAAATCGGAGCACCAGGGGCGGAGTTACGTGGTAACGTAACACATAAAAAGGACATACAGACGAATTGATAACCTCCTTCTTTTTGAAGTCGGCTAAAAAAGAGAAAACATTTCAAAATATTTCTGTATACCCAGGGTCTCCCCAACGGTTGCTACGCGCATGTCGGCTACTGGGAGGAGCGTGGTGTACACACCATGAACCTCGCACTCAACACGCCCGGCGTCGGCTGCTTCAGGCACGGCACCATCGTCCACGAGTTTATGCATATCATTGGCTTCTTCCACATGCAGTCCACACACGACAGAGATGATTATGTACATATCGCTACCGAGAATATTATTGCTGGTAAGATCATCAAAAAATAAATAGATCTGTTTTAAGGCGTGTCTGTTTCACACTTTTGCTATTTAGTCTTTGTGCATTGGGGCATTTTTGACCACAACTCGCTATGAAAGGGTTAACTCGATATCTGCTTTGCTTTGAATTACCACCACTAAAAACCTAAAGAAAGCATCTTTATTTTTTCAAGAATAAAAAGCACAAGTGAGATGTTTCGTAATTAGGAACCTACTATGATGATATAAAACTATCGTATTTATATTTAATTTACTTTACAATCATCTGATAAGTGTGTAAAATTATTTTTTTATAACTAGGAATGGAGCACAACTTCGATATCTATACAACAGAGCTGGTGAACAACTTAGGCATTGAATACGACTATGTAAGCTGCCTGCATTACGGTCCGCGTGCTTTCAGTGCCAATGGCGAAGATACCATTATTCCATTAAGGGTATGTATTATAACAAGTTTATTGATTTCTTGTTTTAAGAGTTATAAATACATTGAAGATGTCTGTTTAAGTGAGGATATGATAAACAAAAAGAAGTAATAAGAAAGAAGAATGTGGTACCTTAGCTATCAAAGAATAGTTATTTGCAATTTACTGCCAAAAAAACCAAACAGTTAGGACTGTTTAACCATCTTTGTCTTCTTTGTCTCCTTGCCCTTATGTCTCTATACGTTGGCACAACTTTCAAATCGATTTCATTTCACTTTTTTACATAAATCTTGCACTTTAAGCGGGAGCTTTATAGGCATAAAAGTTAAATATCGTTGTATTGCTTCAGGAACACGAAGGTGTGATGGGTCAGCGTGTGTATATCACGGACAAGGACTGGTTACGTATTAACAGACATTACAACTGCGGGGGAGCTTGGAACTAAACAATAAGATATTATTTTATTTAAATATAATTATTTTATTTAAATCGCTGTATAATTCTCAAACCATAGTTGAGGATACCTTTCCGATTTTAAGAAAGAAAATTAGTGACTGCTGTCTTACTAATATCTTACTTCTTACTAATATTATAAATGCGAATGTTTAGACGGATGGACGAACGGTTCTTGATGAAATTTGGCACAGTGTGGAATATATTCTAGAAGAACACATAGGCTACTTATAATTTTTTTATAATTTCGCGTGGACGAAGTCGCGAACGACAACCCGTTTAATTATTTGTATTATTAGTAAAGGTAAAGACATAAAAGGATAAATTTCTTCAAACTTTATATTATTCTTTCAAGACTGCGACATCATTTATTTTCGTTATTTATGTATAATTTTAAATATTTAAAATCTTAAACAAAGTTTGTAACTTTGAAATAAAAAAAAGAGTTTTTTTGCAACCAAAATAAACTACAACAGCTTCTGTTTTGCGGTCTGCTTTCGTTCAGAAGCTATAGTGGGATACTAATAAAATATTATTTACAAAACATACAAGTCGGGTTTTTTAAGGACTCCCCGAGGAGCAATGCGACCTCCATGTTCTCTCGCGAACATGTGACGCCGGGACTTTTGATTTGGGGATACCATGCGCAAGACTTAAGTGGTGGACAAAAAATGTAACAGAAAAAGTGCTCTTTTTTAATAGATATGTTATTTTCATAAATTTGCGGTTATTTTTGTTAACATTGCTAAATCAACTTCATTTAAATAATGCTAATTACTTCTTGGGTATTAAGTAAATTTTAGGGTGGATTTAGATGAGTTAGCTTAGTAAATATGTGCATTAATTACAAATTTATATATTTGGGTATATCTAAAACCTAAATGTTGTACTACGTAAGCATTAAACGCCTCAAAATGCAGCATTTAGGCTTAAAACACGTGAATATATATTTTCATCGTTGTGTTCACAGCTTTACGTCTGTCCACAGACATTGGGCAGCGTGTACACTACACGCACTAGACATAAGACGCTTTGATCTCAACGAATCATGCGCCGCACTCGGCTGTCGCTATAAATATTGTCAGGACAAATTTCGACTCTTTGAAATCATGAGGGCGCGAGCCGATTTAATTCGATTTATTACGTTTAAACTGCAAGAATGAATTAATGGCGCGCACCGCAATCAACTCGGTGTGTACATGGCCTAAGAAATCGATGTTGATCTTGATATATGATGACAGATTTTGTTTTGTTTGTTTTTGCGGAATGCTTGTGTTATGAGCAATTTTGAACACGGGTAACTAAAGGTACGCTTTGTAACAAAGTTCCATGAAATTTTCAATAAAATTTGGCATACATATAGAACATAGTCTGGAAAACATATAGGCTACTAATTAAGATCTTTTTATATCGCGCGGACGGAGTCGCGGGTGACAGCTAGTACAGGATAAAGCTTGCAAAGGGGACATCATTGTTATATTTGACGTTTGGAAATATAAAACTCTTGTCGCTAACATACCGCACAGAGGAATTCGTCGAACTGTCAGTTGGATCCGACCACCGTGTGTCGGCGCTGGCGCTGTATCGGTTACAGCGTACAACTGTCAGCGGGCTTGTCCGCCGACCGTGACCGGACTTTCATATATTTAGGTCAGGATATTCGGAAATACATACCCATGCCTTTAGAATTATATTACGATGGTAAGAATAAAGACTATTTAAGCTATCTGTTGTGCAAATGACAAGGACGCATTAACGATGTGATTGTGGTATGTAAAAAAGATCACAAAATGTCAGTGGCCAAATCCGTTAGTTACTTTGAAAAGTTAAAAAAAAACAACGTCACTGATGAACTCCAATTGACAAGCTAAGGATGTCGCTCTGAATATCGATACTTCTTACAATTTTTTCCATAATATTTTCGTATTAAAAAAGCGAGGAGCGTTGTTCTAATACATGCAGTAACATAAGAATTACTCAGTAAAACCTTAGTTCGGGAATTAAGACGTTTAAGTGAATGAATTATCGATTTTTTCTATTAATTTTTGTGCCTTTGGTGAACTTTGAACTTGTATAGTGGATTTTGACAGTTGATCAGACCACATTGGCGTTCTTATCGATAACTTGTAGAACATCACTATCGACCCTATGATATCGAAAGACCATCCCCAGGGCCACGTCAGCGGTGCTAAGTAGAAATGTGATATCTTTTTAAAATCTTTTTCAGGCGCCGCCATCTATGCACTTAAAGGAACGTCAACAAAACGATAAAACGGCATCGTAAAAAAGTGTCAACTTTTAACTATGTTGTTGTAAAAAAATAAATCTTTAGCTGTGTATTTTCAACGGCGTGTTTTTAATTAAGATTTAAGCACAAATTATAGATTTCCTGAGGAAATACCTGATTAAAATATCTTGGTAATTTGTAAGTTTACGATCCTGATTTTGAAAAGATAAGGCTTATTAATAGTTATGGGTTATTAGTATTGACAAAGTGATAGTTTTATTAGCGGTAGTTCGCGGCAAGAACAAACAGAAACAGTGATATTTTTATTTTGTGATACTACGAAAACTGTTACTTTCATCTTTTCACAAGAATAGGTGTTTAGTTTTTTTTTTAATTTTTAAAGAGAAAAAAAAGTTTAAATATGAATGGCATGTATCATATATGTACTTTTGTTATAGTTTTGTTTTTTTATTTTTTACCATCTAATGGCGCCTGCGCACGGGTGGCAGTTTCCGGTCTCTATCGCATTCGCACGGCTCGTTTGTCTCGGGGCGCGCCAATTTAGGACAAATGTCAACACCAAAGTGGTTGGCGATGAGCTGTAAACCTACGAAATGATAAATTGCAATTTTGAGTTATTACCTTTTACATTAGGATCCTATAGTTCGGTTTAATTTGTGCGCATTAACTCTATTAACATTTTGCAACTTTAAATCTAACTAATATTATAGATGCAAATGCTTGTATGTATGAATGTTTGTTAGAAGATATCTCCAGAACGGCTGCATAGATCTCGCTGAAATTTTGCATAGATGTAGATCGCCTGGAAGAACACATAAGCTAATTATATATGTTTTGTTTTAATCCCGCGCGGACGAAGTCGCCGGCGACAGTTAGTTAAATATAAACCTATTCCTTAATTTGGATCAAGAAGTTTTATTATTTAGCAGGATAAGCGTAGGTGATTTTTTTTATATCATACTAGTGGACCCGACAGACGTTGTCCTGTCTACACGTCTTTAATTTGAATAAATTAATATGAGGTTCATATTTGATGAAAATTGTGAATCTAAACCATTCCCAGATCCCCTTGTAGACACACAAAAAATTTCATCAAAATCGGTCCAGTCGTTTGAGAGAAGTTCAGTGACATACACACTCACAGAAGAATTATATATATAAAGATAGGTTACCACCACCTAGGCCTTCCATAATAAAATGTTATCTAATTTATAAATAGTCTTTTCTTGGAAACTGTGCTACATAATTGAAATCAATAGGTTCATCTTTAAAATACCTAATAGAATCATGTTAAAATGACGTACCTTATCAGGAGGAACTTATTTTTTAGTATTTAGTAGAATCTCAGTTAAATATAACCTCTTAATTAGTAATTGGTGCGCATCGTTGCGTGAATGCGACGTGACTGATGGCAGTATTGAGTTGAGGTAATTGTAATGCGCCCGAGTTGCGTTTACCATCATTTTAAAATTTTAAAGACTGATACGGTAAACTTTTATATGAACTAAGATTTAAATAAAGTGACGTTAAAAACTATATACGGAACACTACGCATTCTTTATGTTCTAATAATAAAACGTTAAAATAACGGTAATTATGATTATGTAACTCACCATGTTACACCATTCCTTACAATACTCTGCCGCTCTTATCCTCGGTTTGATGTGTACCCAAAAGAAGTACAAAGTTATATCATGACAATATCATGGCCTCAAGATCGGATGTCTGTAAGCTTATTAATGAAGCTATTGATGCTGCTCAATAACAATAAATACTTTTTTTTATATATCATAAGGTGGCAAACGAGCGAGCGGCTACCTGAAATCGCTGAAATACCGAAGCGACCGCTGCCCATAGACATACGCAATTGCATATGCGTTGCCTACCTTTAATCGACGGAGGAGAGGATGCACAGAAACAACATATTTTCCCTTCCTATGCATCATCTCATCTGGAAAGTCCACTTCCACTTCCCATCCTTTCCTTATAAGGCCACCGGGACGCAATCATCAGACGAAACGCGGAATCGCTTCCGCTTGACGCCTGCCTTCTGTGTGGTCGTGGTATTTCACCGGGCGAGCCGGGACAATTTTTACTGCGAATAATGTTTATTATAAAGACAAGTATGTATCTCCATTCCATGGTATTTAATTTAAAATCATGGTCACTATACCGGATGATATTTTGACAAATGATCATGTTCACGCGTTATTGGGCCTACATCCCTAAGATGAACCCGTGGACGACGAAGACCACACCGTGGCGAAAATATGTCGCAACTTCATTTCTCTGACAAAATTATGTCTGTTTACATGATTTATAGTGGAATCTTAGTTACTAAAAACTTTTATTTATTTTAAGTCTACTTATTTGGCCACTAATAAGTTCGGTTAGATAGAAAAAGTTTTAAGACGACGCACGAAGCCGTCATGTAGATGAGGATTGATATCGGAAGAAAGCTGATCCTGCAGTTTTTTTCTACTATCGGTAAAGTCTATTATACTAATAACAACACATTTAAATAACGACATTAAATTTAAAAGTCTCTGGGTAAAAATTGCACGTCACCATCAGAAAAAGGGCTTGATCTTCATGTTTAAAAAGTTTGACAGTAGGGAAATTATCTAAACTAAACTGTAAAAGTAAAAGAAAATTGAAAAAGGAATCAATTGTAATGATTTTTATAGACATTATTTCTGAATACATTTTGTACTTAATCTCTATTTATATTATTAAAAGATCGAGACAAAAGTGGTACATTCTCGTTACGCGCAGCCGCAAACGAGACGTCGCCTGACGCCGCCAACTCCGCCGACAACTGTCACATGCAATTATGGCCGCCATGACACTTTCGTGCGTTTGTATTTGAAAATACACTGTTCAACGGAAAGGAATTTTTTATGTCCCTTTTTATATTACGGAACTGCATATATACAAACTTTTCTTATATTATTTTTAATTTAAAAAAAATATTTTGTAAGTATTGTAAAAATTTGGTTCGGGATTCGCGCGGCACAAGTCTCCTAAACTACTTGTTACATACAATGCCCATTTCACCGCTTGTGAATGCCATAAATATGATTGGTGTCCACTCAATAGGCCCAAGCAATAGTGTACGGATGCAACTCCTTTTATCACATAATCTCCTTCGATGCCCGAAACGAATTCGAAGCAACCCTGCACACAAATCTCAAATACCATCCGGACGATATCGCGAACGCTAGGCGATTGTCCATTGTTTTTCTCGCACAAGTCCCGAGTCGGTCTTAACCAGCCAGGGGTTTCAAAGTACTTTCCCTTTTGGGCAAAAAACAAAAAGTTAGTGTACCTCCCTACATTTATATTGTAGAAGGTATAGATAATCGTGAAATTCAAAATATTACTAAATATTTTTTATGTTATTACTCTTTAAGACTGTTGTAGCTTAGACTCGTTAATTTATCTTTGAAGTGATTAAATTTTATTTGAGTTTATTATTAAACAGCATGCTGGGGCGAGCGGCGGCGAACGCGGCGCTGGCGTTTTTCATGATTCTACGCTAATTCGAAGCGACACGTCCCGTTTCTATTCCCAGCTTGGCACAGCCCGTAACAATTTCAAAAGGCGGATATTTTGAATATTTTAAATTATTAAATTATTTACAGTGAATCATAAGAAAATTCACTATTCATAACAACAGTAAAATTATTATTTTGTTTGTTGATTTTTAATTTAAAGTTGAAAAATTAAAAGCGTTTTCAAAATTTGTTTTTACTTCCAAGTGCAATCTAACTGTTACCTATAAGTTTAACCGGAACTTAATAAATTAAGTTTTTTTATTATAATTCGAAATAGTAAAAAGATCATTAACTTTTTAAAATTGTTATAACCTCCTTAGTAAAGAAAATCATAGATATTATGACAATCGATGTTATAAGATAATAAATCTCGATTGCAATCAACGTAGACGACATGTTATTACAATATTAATATCTATCAATAAGAATAGAAGCTTGTTTAATTAAATCATATCTGACATTTTGGCAAATTAAACAGATCGTCAACTATGCACTCAATTAATTTAGAATATCGTCTTAAACTATTTGTCATCGATATTATTATATTCTATTAATATTTTATGTATTTCATTAATTTGTATTTGAAACAGTAAAGTTTATCGCAAAACGCGCAAATGCAGCACAACAATATTATTTAGAATTAAAAAATTAGCCTTAAAATGTTACCTTTGTATAAAAGCAAATAAAAAAACGTATGACCAGGCGCATAAAAAAGTTTTAAGATGTCCTCACGAAATATTTCCTTAACATTTTAAATTTCTTAACCAATTACAAAAGACATCAATGTTCATTTAAACTATAAATAATAAACGTTGATGTGTCAATTATTGTCTCACCAAATCGTTTCCCGGTAAAATTGTTTTTTTTTTATTTCATACCGGGCAAAGGTAAGCCACGCCTTGCGGCTACCGAAATAGTGTCGAATGAGAATCGAACGAAACACCCATTGAATAAATTATTTTTAAAAATAAATCTTAATAGTGTAGTTAGTTAAAGTTGAAATTGTAATAACAAAATTTTCTATGACGATTCTTAGCTAATTTCAAGTTTATTTAGAGCGATGTAGAGGCCATTTTTCTGTTAAGATTTCTCCAATGGGAGTGTTCATTTTATGTTTACTGGATACTTTTTCGTATTCACAACGCACGTGTTGCGCCCAACTTCGAATACTCAGAGCCAGATCAGTGTATTGAGTCCATTAGTTCGCACATTAGACTGAGTTAGTCGAATTATTTAATTAGGTAATTCAATAAGGCTGTGAATTAATATCAATTATTTGGCATCGAGATTGAAGCCGGTTCGGATTTTAGATTTTATTTAAATTGAATGTGGCGTTTTCGCGAAACTAAAGAATTTCCTGAATTATATAGAATTTAAATAATTAAATAATTTATTCAAAGTGACAGTGCTATATGTATGGTAATTACCAACATGGAACAAAGTAAAGGTGGGTATAAATCAAGACGATTTTTATATGATTATTTGATTTATCTCAATTAAATATAATAACTATTTGACGTAAGCTTAAAATTTAGTAGGTAGCCTGAAGCCTAATAATTAAGTAAGTCCATGATCACAGAATAACAAAAGACAGATTTCCCTAGGGCAAAATGTATGGTCTTCGTGTCTATAAGATTATTCTTTTCTTTCCGCGATTTTATTTCTATTCGCCTTTTTTGTAGCAAACAAACAAGCGAGTAATCCGTAATTGTGTCATTTTGACGTGATGCGAAGGCCATGTTGTTATTCTACTGCTATTTGCAGCGTTATTATATTAAAAAGTTAGCAGAGACTTCCAAATGCCTAGTCTGAATTTTTCTCAATTTCATTGAGTTTAATAAAATCTATCCGAAGTCACTTTTGAATATCAAAATTAAGAAAGTCATAGTTTAACGTAACTCGCGCGCTTAATCACTGAGGTGAAGATACGTTCGGCACATTCAGAAATCAGAGGCGCGTAAGTAAACGTTCGCACGTGTCGTGTAATTGATAGGGCTGCACTGTCGGCACACTCTGTGGTCCATACTCCACACTCCACGGAGGTACAAAGAACCACAGATAGTGCCAACTGAAGCGATTTTGCATGTTCTGCAAACGAATCATTGTTATCGGACTGAATCCTTTTTTATCTTCACATATCTTTTTCAAAAATATGCAACTGTTTCTTTTGCATAATTGAGAAATAATATTATACATACAAAATAAGTTAGCTTAACATATAACAAGGCTTTACTTAATAAAGCTTAACATATTTTGTTTACAGAAAACAACAATGCAACGAGACAAACAATTCCGACAAAAATTTACGACGCTAGACCACACTCGCAAATGAACTACAATATGAGTGGTGGAAACCATCCAGATAACAATCACAATCTCTTCCAAATGATCAAGTGCCACGAAGACAGTCTACTTAGACTACATCACTTAACCGCAGGACGACAAAACGGCACATACGATAATAACTATCAAAACGATCTATCATGGTACTCTAAAGACCTTCAACGCCCGTATATAAAACCCGTAGATTACATTTCATATGAAAATGTAAGACGGAAATATGATGAAAGCAAGATTGTCAAAGAAAAGGATACACAGAAAGAGTCTGAAGAAGAAAGGGACGGGAAAACTGACGAAAGAAAGAAGCCAAGAAGAAATAGGACGACCTTTACAAGTCAACAGTTGGCCGCTTTAGAAAAAGTGTTTGAGAAGACACATTATCCTGATGCGTTTGTTAGAGAAGATTTGGCAGCACGTGTTAACCTAACTGAAGCAAGAGTTCAGGTAATGATTTGTCAGGTTTTGCTTTCAAAAGATAAGCGTAGTGAGCGATTTCGAAACAAATTAAATTAGTTGTTCTTTACAGGTTTGGTTCCAAAATAGGCGAGCGAAATTTCGTCGTAATGAACGGTCCGCTTTGTCCTCTCATCGAAATTCTACAAGCCAAAACTCACCCGAACCTATACCTGTGCCAATTGGTATTACGCATCAAACTGACCCTAGGCAAGACTATACAAGAAACGCTAAAGAACCATGGCTTCACCATTTTCAAACGAATAATTTAAACTTTAATCTTGGTATTCCTTTAACAAATACCGGTTTATACCAAAACGATTATTCATTAATGATGCAAAACGTCGGAAATCGACAGTATATACCAAATTCTAATACATTAATGTCACAAAATGTTTCAAATTATGGTGGATCAACAGAAAATAGTTATGGGTCTTGCGCTTTGATAGGAAGTTACAGCAATCCATTGCAACCGTCTCATCATAGTTCATACAATTTAAATTTAAGATTACGACCGCACGATTTTACAATTAATAATATAACGTTGTAAGAAAAGATGCATAACTCTTTATGACCCACGTTTAAATTCATATTATAATAGTGATTTTTCATCTTTTACGATGGATATTTGATAACTTTATCGATGACCAAGAAGTAACTGTTAATAATTTATTTATCGTTCTCTAATTTACACTAACGGTGGATAATTAATTAGAAAGTTCGGTAAGTTGTCTGACCCATATAAGATCGGGATTTTCTTAATGTTTGATTAGGCCAATTAATTCGAGGGCTCGTTCTTTTGATGTAAAATTTTATAACATCTTTATATGTAAATAAATCTAAATAATTATAAAAATTCCAGTAATAAAAGTTCTTTGTGATAAAACATTAGACTCAATTATTATTAAAAAGTGGCTTACATTAACTGAAAATCTTATAGATGTCCTTATACTTTTATAGCCATTGCTTTTTGTGATTAAAAATATAAAATGACATTCCGCCATTGCCATAACTCCATGTGACATTGACAGTTTGATAGCCCGCATAAACTTCACATTTTGAAAATTCTGACCAGTGGAATTTATAAGTTTTGTTCATTTCCGATATTTTTACACTATACCATGGCTTACAAAGTCATCCTTAGAACTCTTTTGGGTATAGCCTCAGTGACATTCGCTTCAAAACTTATTTACAACTTTTATCAAAGAAGAAAAAAGCAAGTGAAATTACATAAAAAAGAAATAAACGAAGTTATAACATTCTCTTATGGAGCGCATGATCTTAAAAAGAGCAAATACTCACGTTGCGTTGTTACTCCGAGTATGGAGCGTTTGTTGTATTATTTAAATGGACCTCGACATAATATTGACATTTGCATGTATATTATAACAAATACAGATGTGAGTAATATATTGATGAAGTTGCATTATCGAGGTATTAAAATTCGCTTGATAATAGATGCCGACATGGCATATTGTACAGGGTCTTGTGCGAGAAAATTGGAAAAGCATGGTGTTCCAGTGCGGTGGTTGAAGTCTACTAATTTAATGCATCATAAGTTCTGTCTTATTGATACACTGGCTGATGATGAATTTGTCACACCTTATGTAATGGCAGGATCTTTAAATTGGACTAATCAAGCTTTGTCTGGCAACTGGGAAGATGTTACAGTGACTTCACAGAAAGATTTAGTACAACAATACCAAGTTGCTTTTGAAAAATTGTGGATTTTATTCAAACCAATTGATTTTACATAACTAGTTCTTGACTAATTGTATGTTTTGTAATTAATAACAAGATCTGTAAAACTTTGTTGATTTGTTAATCTTGAATATAACTTTATGGAGCAATTTTAGAAATATTTATGGGACATGTTTTGTTAATAAATATAACAAAGAAAAATGTTTGCAGTCTTGTCATCAACGATTCTGACAATTATTACTTGTAAGACATATTTATAAGATTAAATATTTTTATTCATTTACTCTAAGTTTTATTTTAAACACAATTATTACTATTGCATGATTTTTAGGAGCAAAATATAAATGTTTTAAAAAAGCTTGGCAAATGCATGCTTAGAAGGAAATGTCCACTAATCAAGTGGAAATAAATGTTAATGGGCAAATTTCTATACAGATTTAGCCATATAATAATTCCAGTAAAACATGTTTTAGACAAACAAAGGGAGCCAACCAAAAATCCTATCTTAAGTAAGGAGTGTATTATGCGGGATAGGGAAAATAAAACATACTTTCATTACATATTAGTAGTATGTAGTACAATTATGTTCTAATTTCGTATTGATATATACATTTATAAATTTTATTATTTAAAGTAGTGATTTTTTTAACAAAGAAATCTTTGCAAAACTGATACTTTAGATTAACAAAATTGATACTTGAGCAATTACAAGGTTTTCGACATCATTTAAGTTAGAACTTTTGCAGTGCGTCCTTGCTCTAAATGTGGCCTAAATTATTAGCCGCTGATAGTGCCTGAACATACAATTTGGAGTAGATTTTGTCTCATAGCTACAACTTTGTAATTTCTTACTTTTTCTCATGAATGTGAAAATTGCAAAGGCTGGCAATAAGGAATTGGATTGGCTTTGACATTTGCGTTAGCACCTGACAACTAACTGTCAGCTGTCAAGTGATTTTTGTTATCACAAATAAAACTGTTTTGGCGCACATGGTGGTTGATAATCATGTTTTAGTTTAGTTGCATAGTGGAGTTAATGAATTATACATTAAGATGGACTTCATTATTGACACGGTTGGTGATGTTGATCTCCAAGTTAAAACAGAACTATTAAAGGAAGAAGATAAACTTTTTGTAGGTTAGTATATGATTACTTTTTACGTAAATTTTCTCGTAGCCGTCTATCCCAATCTACTCGTGGTTAGCACAACAGGATTATTTCTTCTAAATCGATGTATCATGCCTCATTAGAGTAGTCCTTCCTTTAAATATCACGAGACTCCTGTTTGTTATCATAAACATCAATCTTGACACTCGCATTTCTGTTTTATTTAGATCGCTAAATTATATTATTTTTATACCTTTAGTAATACATTAAAAGTACAGTTTTGTTCAACTTTTACATCTTGATTAAAACAAATTCTTTTGCATTTACAGACACAGAGAATAGAATTGAAGATATACTTAATTTGTTTGAAAAGAAACGTGAAGAATTAGATAAGCTAGAAACAGAGGAAGAAGAAGTACAAAATAAGTTGAAAGGCCTTAAAATAGACAATGTATTTGAAGAATTCTTTAACGAAATAGGATGGAAAAAATCCATAATTATGCAAAAAGAGAAAAGAAATAAGAAATTTCATTTCGATCAATTAGACATTGAAACTGGCAAACTAAAATCCAATCTAGGATCTGTAGATGTTGATAAAGAAATGCAGAAATCTGTACTGCAGCCAGGAATTGAGAAGGCTCACCGTTTGCCAAGATATGATGCTAGTGACAAGAGATTGAGAGCACAGAGAAAGGTAAGTGCCTTAATACTTTTAAATAAACATGATGAAGGCATAAGTATGTACTTAAAGAGGAATTTATGAATTAAACCTATTATTTTTTGTTATTTTTCAGAAACAACGAGAAAAAACAAAGGGACCAGGATGGTTCGACATGAAAGCACCAGAGATTAATGAAGACTTAAAGAATGACTTGCAAGTTCTCAAAATGAGGTCTGTCATGGATCCAAAACACTTTTACAAGAAAAATGATATGGAAGTGCTTCCAAAATATTTCCAGGTAAGTCGACGTAACTGTTACTAAATAGTATGTAAGAATATCTGACATTCTTACCATGAAGGAAACATTCTGATGCATCCAGCACATATCTAAGTGAAAATGATAACTGAGTTAAAGTGGTTGACAATGCCGTAATCATCCTTAACATAGGGTAGGCTCCAAACCCCTCAGTGGGGATGTATATTGATTTGATGATATATAAGGCAAGAATATTTAATTACAGCTTTTAACTGTTTTTTTTTTAATTTTAAAAATAAATGATAACATAAAAAAAAAATCAGCTTTTTAAAATTTTCTCTTACAATGGCTTTGCAGTACCAGTGTACATTTTGCTTAGTAATTAGTTCTTAATTTGAAACAAGTTAAATTCATTTATTGTGACCAAAAAGTATTTTATGTAAAATACTGTGGTATATTAGAATGAGACGTCGATATAATAGTACATCGAACAATCTAGACATCTTCAATCCTAAATATGCGGTCTTCAGAAATGCTGTCTCAAAAATACTGCAGTAACAATGTCTAGTTTTCCTCATTCCTTCATTTTCATGTTTTTTATTAACCCCCATAATTGTAACAGTTTAAATTTAAGTATACATAATTAATTTTTAAGTGTTTAATCTGCTCTTTTCATTCTTTTTACATTTGTATAATCATGTTGTGTACATTTACTTTGGCTTATAACCTAGATTCTTAATATTATTATACTTCATTAATTTTTGAATATGTAAATGGTGTTAAGCTGTTTTGTGTACCAATTAAAATAAATAAATATTTTTTTATAATGTTAAATATCAAACTTGTATGATATATTTCAGGTTGGCAGAATTGAAAATTCTGCTTTAGACCATGTCAATGAGCGTATGACTAGAAAACAAAGAAAAAGAACTATGGTTGAAGAATTATTAGCAGATGCAGAGTTCCAGAAGTACAACAAGAAGAAATACAAGGAGATAATAGAAGATAAGAGGAAATCTGAATATAGAACATTTATGAGAGATAAGCGGCAAAAGAATAAATCTGAATTAAAAAATAATAAACTAAAAGGTAAGAAATCTCGTACCTGAAATAAAGTTTTTGAAATTAGATATGTTTTATTATTTAAATACATTTGTGAAAGTATACTCAAGAGAGAATTTTAACGTAATAATGCTGGTGATAAGTTTTGTAAATAAAATAAAAATAGGATTGTATATAAATAAAAATATAACGCTATAACCTTATTTATTAGTTGTATTATATATTTATATAAAAAGTTCTAGAACATTTGTAAATTGCAGTAACAAAATATTCTTCAATTATAAATTCAAATATTTTTGCAAAAGTTTTGAAGTTTCAAACAGATATATATCTAACAATTTTATTATTGTATTGACATAGATCTAAAATGAAGACATTTTTATGTTCTTATTTTTTTATATATCACAGGATTCATTGTAAACGTTCCACTGTACTCTTAGGACTAGTTTATAATAATTAAGCACCAAGTTTACCCAATGTATACAAAAATATAAAAGAAAAATTAAACCCAACCACACAACATTTCTCTACATAAAAAATAAAAAAAACTTAAAAAATCAAAAATGTAGATTAAAATCCTCCTGTAACATCGATAGTTGCGCCTGTGACAAACGAACTCTTATCGGAGGAAAGGAATGTTATTACTTCTGCTATTTCTGGAAATGGAGTTAAAATATTATTTATTAAAAATAAAACACTAATGAGATTGAATTTGATTACAAGAGAGACCGAATATTCACACTCTTCAGACGGGGGGATTACTTCTATGGCTGTCTTGTGTGTGGTCGTGGTATTGCACCAGGCAAGCCGACTCATTCTTGCAACAGACATTGTTGCAAGCACTACTGTTAATATATGAATAGGTAATAGTAAGAATGCATAGATCATGTGAAAGGGAATGTGTATGAAGGGTGTGTATTCATATAAAGGCTGATAGAGATGTATGCAAGAGTAGTGCGCATACTATGCCAACTGTATGTAAGCAAAAAGACAGGAAGATAAAATACCAAACTACACTTTCCGTGCTCTAAGTTAACATGCTAAGCCTAGCTAATTACTAATATAATAGTTGTGTTAGCTACAAATACTTACCAATAGGATCTCCTAATCTTCCTAATGGTATCATTTTGAGAAAATTCTCCTTAACTTTGTCAGGAATTGTACCAACCATTGGTGTGTCTATGAAACCCGGTAAAATTGCATTTACTCTGAAAATAAATAAATAACAATTATAATACAGATGCAGTAGATAAGCATGTCACTGTCAGGTCCCGACGGACAAATAAGGAACTTGGGTAAGTTAGAAACCTCTATAATAAAGTAAAATATCACAGTCCCTTGGATTCTTGCTTATCCAGGTTTGAAGATATTTCTTGGTTATTTTTGTGTATTACAAAGTTACTGATAGTAATTTTATATTCTAATTACCTTATATTAAATTTTCCTAGCTCTTTAGCAGCAGATTTAGTCATTCCAATTACACCCGCTTTGCTAGCTGTATAGTTAGTTTGTCCTAAAAAAATTAAATAAAAAATACAGACAGAAAAAGTCATGTTTACTATATATGATCTATGTGCTAGAAAATATATAGCGGTTAACAAATATATTTAAACTGTAAAAGATTTAGTTAGTGCAACCTACCTACGTTTCCATATTTAGCAACAATACTAGAAATATTTACAATAGATCCCGGGAGAGAAGCCTCTGTCAGTGCTTTAGCAAATGTTTGCATGATTAGAAATGTGCCCTGGAATTAAAAATGACTTATAATACATTAAAATGCAAAATCAGTCTTAGAACCTATAGAATATAATTGAAAATCATAAAATTTTCAAAATTATATAGGTACTATGGGGTCATATGGTGGTATTCAATCTTAAAAGTGACAGTTGTTTGAATAGTATACATTGAACTGGCAACACAGTAACATTAACCACCAATCCACTAAGGTAGAGCCATAATCAAGATACTGAACTTAACTAACAATAACCAATAGAACACAATTTTTAAATTTTTGAGTAAGTGGAACACTGCACAAGGTCCCGACTGTACATTACCTTTAAATTAACATCTTGTACACTATCAAAGTCCTCTTCAGATAGTTTCAGCATCCAATTATCTTTTGTAATACCCGCTGAGTTAATTATAATAGTTGGAGGAGCTTTATATTGTCGCTGTAATTTGCTAAGAAGTTCAGATACAGATTTTGAACTTGACACATCCAATTCTATGGCACTATGATCACCTACTGCTGTAAAGTATTTATTAATATAAAATTTAGCATTCAGAGAATGTTTGTTCAAAAGACAAACTTAAACTAACATTTGTAAATGTTAATTTGAACAACATGTTTAAAGCAACAATATTGTTAATACTACTTTATTCGACAAAATAATACTCTCTGTAGTGTCTTTATCAATATTTTTCAATGCTAAAAGTTTTGTTGTAGATAAAAAAAACAATAAAAATAGTAGATACAATTTGATCCTGAAGCTAAGGCAATGTGTTTCTTTATAGTTTCCACTGCGGCTTCATAGTCCTTATCGGCTGCTATAACAGTGGCTCCTTCACGAGATAGAACTTGACAGGCTGCTCTGCCTATACCGGACCCTGCACCTATTCATTTATTAAAAAAAAATTATGATCGCATTTTAATACGAATTTCAAAAACATTTTACGATTGTTACTGACTCAAAAGCAATTGGTGTATATTTATTGTTTTATTACTAGATATCAAAGTCCAAACTTATTTAAAACTTTATAAACTCTGTAAACTTTAAATGAACAGTTATATGTTGTTTATACCTGTTACTAAGGCTAATCTGCCAGATACAATTCCAGATACCATTATTAATAATTTATTTAGATTTTGTTACTTTCTAATGTTTTATTTGATTCAATAATATTTTTGAGCAACATTCAAATGACATCTTATGTCATTTCTTATCAGATAAGATTTTTAGATTTAAGTGTTTACAGTGTGAAACTGTTTTTTGCCTAGAAGAAAAATGACCAGATTTTAGATGACAATTCTGTTAGAACCTCGCTTAAATGTATAGCTATGCTGAAATGTAATTTTAAACACATAAAAATTTTTAAGCTAAAGGATTTTTTACGGTCTTAATACTATCATTAACCAATGTCCAAATCTGTTGTTGTCAAGAAAACTTAATGTTGATTAATGTTACCTTTAACAGTATGTAAATCTGACTAATAGTTTAGAAAATATCACTGTTACAAATAGTAAGCGTAATCAAAAATCAATTATTGTCATGATGATGATTTTATAATTGCCATGGTATGATACCGCGCGGAACTCTGCTTAAGTCTTAGAGAAGTCTGCTGAATCTGGTCACATTGCCAAGAAGTACCAATATTGACGCTAAATTTGGCACGAGCCCAAAGATTAAAAATCTCTAGACGCTATGTAAGTAAAGCTAAAGAGTAGATATTGTGAAATAACTGTAACAACATCAAACCTTAAATTATACAAACATACTAATATTATAAATGCGAATGTTTGTTTGAAGGTATCTCCATGAACGGCTGCATGAATCTCACTGAAATTTGGCATAGATGAAGAACATAGTCTGGAATATCTAATAAAATATGATAACTGCATCAGGCGACCCTTAATAATAAAGTCCCAACGTAATGTACATCTTTATACGACTGGGATCTAGGGATGTTTTTAAAAGATTGAGTGTAGGTTTCAGTAAGCTAAATGTATTCCAATGAATTCTGGACATGATTGTTTAAGATTTACTTCATTACATTTTAACAAATTCAATAAGGTTGAAATGTAGATACAATTGTGTTTCAGCGGTTAAATATGTGTCACGTTATAGCATGTTAGTGCTGGCTTTAATACGTTTAGTCTAGACTAAATTGCACTAAACTCTGAATTGATCTAAGTGTTACAGAGTTAGTAATAAGATATAAAATAAAGTGACCGTTGGTCAGTAAACCCTCTGATTCATTAAAAAAAAAACAATAAGAGCAGATATGTTTTTACATGTCTTTTGACATTGAAAACTTTAAACTAAAACTACATTTTATTTTAAAACGGTTGCCCGCGAATTTGTTATGGCTGAATTCAATACAAGTAGCCTATGATATGCCCTCGTATATCAGCCTTCCCCCATCCAAGTCCCGTCAAAATCGGTCCTGTCGTTCCGGATATTACTCATAACAAAAGTTGCCTCGCCACAGCTCATCATATCACCGATGCCAAAAAGTTATGTAATTTCTAATTAAAACTAAATAAAATTATGAAATCCAAGTAAAGTCGGGTACCTAGAATGTATTAGACGAAGATGCTATATGTATATTGCTCTATAAATGATCGGTCGTTGACTTAAAAGCGTTGTTAGTTCCAATTCGATCCCACACATTTTCTAGACGATTGGGCTTTAAGATGATATTTTCGTTACATTTTATATTCAAGTATTTGAGAATACAAAGTCTGGTTAAAATTTTAGGGCTGCCAACTTTTAATAAATGTAAAACTAAACACTGGCTGCAAAAAAAAATGCCGACAAGCCTTGATACTTAGACGACGAAAAAATGAATAAGTGACTTATTTCTCACCACCCATTGACCTAAAGACATCGATGTCCCGTAGTTCGATGCATCACTTAACCATGAAAAGTGGCAGCCCTAAGTAAATTCAACTAAATCCTACCAGCCAGACAGCTTTTTTCTAAATGTTAGTACCTCGTTGGGGTAAAAAGTACATGTTTTAAAAACATAATCATTTGCATCGTATTTTCATGCGTTAGATTTGTGTTTATTTTTAAAAATGGAATCGCTATGTTCGTCAAAAAAAGTAAATCAACTCTACGTAATTTTAATTTTTGTGTTCTTCCTAATTCCAAACATTTCCTCTGTGTCTTTAATATTTTGATTCTTGTGTTGGTACAAAAATTAAAAAGGAAAAGGCACGACATGTTATGAAAAGGGGAGAATTGCATGTCAACTACAAATTGCAACTGCAAAGGGCACACGGGTATGGGTAAGAGTTATTAAGAGATGGATGGACCGCGTGAATACTGACGTGGTAAGGAAAATTGTCGAACAAAAAGGCGAATGTTAGATTGATCTGGAGAAAGAAAATGGGTATTTGAAGACTGCATATGTGTGAAATTGAGGAGTAAAAGATTAGCGTGGGTTGGACATGAGGAGGGATGATGATGATATAAGCAAAAAAGTAATGAGATTGAATGTGGATGGCTACAAGGGTAGAGGAAGACCAAAAAAAGTATGGAATGACTGTGTGAAAGAGGATATGCGTAAGAAGGGGGTAGACTCGGATATGACGGCTGATAGAGATGTATGGAGGAGTAGTACATACTGTGCCGACTCTCGATAGGGATAAGAGCAGGTTGATGAAGACTGTATATGTGAGAATACCCAATAACATATTATTCAGGGGATTTACGATGACACTCACTACAAAGTAAATACGCAATGCTATAAGTATTTAGTAGTAGCTACTTGAATGTTATAATAGATAAGTGACAATTGACAATCGTCTTGTTTCAATATCAGTAGCGGCGATAAGATGCCGGATTATGATTTTTAATTAAGCTTTCTATGTCAATGTTGTGTGTTCTGATCACAATATTTGCACGTGCGATTGAATAATATTTCACATGAATGATGCACAGTCAAAGAATTAAATTAGCTTCCCACTCAAAATTATATTCTTACTAATATTATAAATGCGAATGTTTAGATGGCTGGGTGGTTGTTTGTTCGAAGGTATCTTGAGAACGGCTAGACGGATTTCGATGAAATTTGGCATACGTATAGAACATAGCCTGGAAGAACAGATAGGTTACTAATTATATAATATAGATACGTAAATAAAGCCTTTATTCACTGACAATAAAAAATACTTTTACAATATTAACAACTTATTTTCTAATAGTATATTATATTAAACGCATATAGTATTTATGTACAGTTTATTGCTCAGCATCCAGTTGCGTGTCAGGTTGTCCTTCGACATAGGCCTATGTCGAAGGCTACTAATATTTCTTTTTCACAATGTGATGTAGATGGATGGATGGGTGTTTGAAGATATCTCTAGAACGGCTGAACGGATCTCGATTAAATTTGGCATACGTATAAAACATAGTCTGAAAGAACACATAGGCTACACTAATTAAGTTTGTTTATATATCCACGCGGACGGAGTCGCGGGCAACAGCTAGTTTATGATATTGATAAATCTATTACTATACAAATGGCAAATAGTGTACATCGAGTATATGACCCGGTAAAATTGTATTTATTAAGTAAATATTTTGTCACAAATGTGCAAACTTCTCTGATATAATATTAATTGTATTTTGAAGTGATTTTAAGACGTATTCAAACTGCAAAGTGTGTCATCTCACAGATAAATAACATTAAAGTGGCCACTTATAATTTGAGACGTTATAAAAGGGTAACCATTCGATCCGTGGCGGTATTGTGTTAGGAGTAATTCCTTTCTAAACTAATTATTTAATAATATTAGTAATAATAATTTAGTATCAAAATGCTTAGATTGACTTTATTTTTTCTAATATGTTTTACGTGTGGTATTCAAGGTAAGGTTCATTTTATGGGCTAGGATGAAACTATTCGTTGAATCACTCTTAGTTTAAGCTTAGCTTTAAGTAACGTAACATTTTGGCAATTAAGGTTTAGCGTTAAACTTTTGTTTCAATTTTGATTCAAGACTTTTTTATACTAACATTATAATATAAAGAGTGGAATTGTTGGTATGCATCAAATAGGCTCCGAAATTACTGGACTCAACTTTTAAAAAATCTTTTGCTGTTAGGATAGTGTAGCTTACACTATCCTCGGGTGACATGAGCTACATATATGTTTTTACTTAATTTATTTTTATTAATATCGCGAGGGCGAAGACGCGGGCAACTGCTACATTAAATAAAAGAGTTTAAAAACCTTAATTATCTTCTCCAATTTTATCGTTCGAGAAACCCTTCTGTGATATTTAATTTAATTTTATTAGGTTACATACTTCCCGTTGGTGAATTTGACCTTTTCAAAACCGATCCGCGAATCGTGGGCGGTGAGGATGCTCCAGAAAGTGGTATACCTTATCAGGCATCTTTAAGAAGTAACTATAATTCACATTTTTGCGGTGGCTCGATCATAAGCCAACGATGGATACTCACAGCCGCTCATTGTACTATCGGGTAAGTCCATACACCCAGTTTATCATCAGACTGGTAGAGTCCCTAGCAATTGTTTTTGTGTTTAAATCAGTAGCTGTTTCAAACTTTGGCGGACCTCGTCCTCTGTCAAATTATGCCAGATAAGTGTTCTTTTTGGTAAATTTTTAAGTTGGCTACTTCTGGATCCTTATGATGTTTTATCGGAATTTCCTTTTTTAACTATTAGTGTTCTTTCTATTTGCTTCTGCCCAGTTTTACACTAACCTTTTGAATTAAGATTTACGCATTTTTGGATTTTAGAAAATGCTAGTCTTAAGGTACGCGTCCATTGCCTCGATCCAGACACACCGCGGACAAACCGCAACGGATTTTTGGTTGCTTTGTATGATTTTACATAGCGCTGCGTCTATTATCTCTGCTTACCATCAAAGACAAATCAAATACTTTTACCGTGCACGCGTCTGCCGTGCCAATGGACGCGTACCTTTAAATAGTTTGATACTTTTCTCATAATTTTGATTATTACAGTAAAACCAATCGTACAATGATAGTAGTAGTTGGTACAAACAGTCTACTCGCTGGCGGTGATCGTTATACCGTTGACAAGATAATTATTCATGAGCAGTATAATGGTAATCTGATATACAACGACGTTAGTGTTGTTAAAGTATTAAATGACATCGAATTCGGAGACCGTGTGCAACCAATACACCTTGCTGATAAGGATACGAGTGCTGGCTCTGAATTACTGCTCAGTGGATGGGGAAGATTATCCGTAAGTATTGAGATAAACTAACTATAAGAACATTAGATATAATTCTTATGATAAACTGGGAAAAATCTGGTTGGTTAGATCCTGACAAAAGACAGCCATATTGGAGGTGTGAAATATACATCCTCCTTTTCTTTAACCTTCATGTTATCGAAGTACTTTCTTGGTGTTTCCATACTCATTGTTCAACCTGTCCTTATCCCTACTAGGGTCGGTATGTACTACTCCTCCATACATCTCTATCAGCCGTCATATCTGAATTCACCCTCTTACGAATATCCTCTTTCACACAATCTATCCATACTTTCTTTTGTCTTCGTCTACCTTTGTAGACACACTCTTTTGTATATTTTATTCTATTGTCTTTGTGTTTTCAGTATCCAGGTGTGTTACCAGTTCAGCTGCAAATGATCAATCTGGTATCACTGAGCGTGGAGGAATGTCAAAGAATATATAATAATATAAATCCGGTGTACGACACACAGATTTGTTCTTTAACAAAGAAAGGAGAAGGAGCCTGCCACGTATGTGTTAAATATGAAATTGCTAGTTGTCGCCCGCGACTCCGTCCCCGCGGAAGTAACAAAAAACTTAAGTAGTAGCCTACATCTTCTTTTAGACTATGTTTTATATGTACGCTAAATTTCATCAAGATCCGTTCAGCCGTTCTGGAGATACCTTCTAACAATCATCCATCCATCTAAACTAAACATTCGCATTTATAATATTAGTAAGATTTGAATTTTTTGGCGATTTTTCTTCGTATATAACTGGAAGTAAATTACTTTGTTAACAGGGTGATTCCGGTGGTCCACTGGTATCAGAAGGTGAAGTGGTGGGCATCGTGTCCTGGGGTATGCCGTGCGCCAGGGGATACCCTGACGTCTATACACGAGTCTACTCCTTTAAGGATTGGATCGCAGCGAAGATATCCGAAGACTCATCCGACCAAAGCTCATCAGACCAGGAACAGCTTATAATTGTTGATAATTAAAAATAATATAAGCATAAAGTGTATTAACAAGGTATTTTGACAATTATTTTCAAAGCGGGATGAATTAAAAACATATTTTTAGTATTCTTTTTTTATTTTTATTTTATTTTGAGTTGTTTTTTCCTTTCTTGATAAAATCAAAGAAAAACAAATAAATTTGCTGAAATAGCTATAACAAATAAAATTGGGTCAATATAACCTCTCTGCCAGACAACGCGAGCATTCAAGAGCAATCCAAAAATCTTTTCTTATTATTGGTGATAGCGTGTTAGTCGTTCACTATATATATTCACAAACTTGATAAAATGTACGTCAGTCAGTGTCTTAAATTGAGTTCCAAATTTTACCGCAAATTTCCACTGCCGTAACACTTTTATTGATATCGTCGCTGTCTTTTAA
Source organism: Papilio xuthus (assembly GCF_000836235.2). Lineage (NCBI taxonomy): Eukaryota > Metazoa > Arthropoda > Insecta > Lepidoptera > Papilionidae > Papilio > Papilio xuthus. Next base: position 5,698,132 of record NW_013530969.1, read on the forward strand.
AGATCATTAAAGGGGTACTATACTATTAATAAAATTGGAGTGTTTGTTTGTAACATCGAAAAAAACCTATTTTAGTACCTACATATTTTATATTTGTAACAAAAAATGTCGTACTATCTGTCCGCAAGCCTGTGTTTCTTCCGTGTTATCTCAGACACAGCTGAGTTGATATCGATGGGACTTCGTCTGGAAGATAGTCTATGCATGTGGGCATCGAAGACGCATATTATAGACTACTATTTTTTTAAATTCCGCGCTGACGAAGTCGCGTGCGACACCTAGTAAATAAATACAAATGTTAGAACAGTCGAAACACATAAATAGAATTACTCTCAAAACAAATATCTTTAATTACATCATAGATTTGTTACATGAAGAATATAATGAATATAAAGGCGTTATTTCACAAGGATGAATTTTCTTCGGCCTTGTAACGACGTTGTTGTCAACTCAACACAAGCCTCAAGGGCTATTGAAATGTTGTTACGATTCCCCGAGGGCTCTTCGCAAAGGACAAAGTCTAATGGAAGAGTGAAATAAAAATATAAATCATGTAACATCGTGGACCGGAATAATAGATGCATTTTGAACTGTGTTATTTATTATGAATATCTTTTTTATATACAATGTATAAATAAATAAAGATTATTATTATTTATACAAGATCTTTAGCTTTTAGTAGATTATTCGTTCGAGTTTATTGCTCATTAGTAAGGTTGGCATTCACTTTCTTTTGTTTCAATTAGCTTTGACCAGCGGCAAACGAGCGAGCGGCCACCCGAAACCGCTGAAATAGCGAAGTGACCGCTGCCCATCGACATACGCAATCGCATATGCGTTGCCTACCTTAAATCGATGGAGGAGAGGCTGCACAGAAAGAAAATATCTTCCCTTTCCTTGCATCCTTACTTATATTATAAATGCTAAACTTTAGATGAATGGAATGATATTTTTTACAAAGTATATCAAGTGAAATTTGACACAGATGTAGAACATAGTCTGGAAGAACACATAGGCTATAAATTAGGTTATTTAAGCTCCCCGCGGACGGAGTCGCGGGTGATAAGTAGTAATAACATAATCAGCAGCCTTTGTCTATAATAACGAGTTTTGAAGAGCTTTTCCCTACTTAGCTTTAAAAAAAGACTGAGCAAGAAAACATCCCCTGAGCTTACCCTATGTATTTAAATTGCATCAATTTATCATCCTTGAAAATTATTGAAAAATATTCCTCGCTATTCGATTTGCAATAACCGAATTTCAGTTTTATTATGGCCATTAATAAACTACAAAAAGGGAGCGTAAGTGCTTCCCTCTATCCCGAAGCACTCACAATCAAAAAGCATTGCCATTTGTGAGTTCCCATCTACACATCTGTACATATAAATAAAATTGGAGTGTATGTATGTAATATTGAAATAACCGTTTTTTACAACATGTGTATGAATGTAGCTGTCGCCCGCGACTCCGTCCGCGCGGAATCGAAAACTTAATAAGTAGCCTATGTATTCTTCCAGACTGCGTTCAAATTACAGCGAGGTCCGTTCAGCCGTTCCGGAGATACCTACAAACAAACATCCATCCATCTAAATCAATCTAAATATTCGCATTTATAATATTAGTATGTCATACGGTGAAAACAACAATAACAACAAGATAACATTTTTTACAATTTTTGTCTGTCTGTTTGTTCCAACTAATATCTGAAATGGCTTTACCGATTTTGACGCGACTTTTGTTGTCAGCTGATTAAATAACAAGTAAATTAGGCTACGTAATACATTTTAGAAAAAATATTTTATTATAGAAAAATAACGTTGCAATGTCCAACTACTGTCTATTACACTGCGCAGTTCAGACAGTATTTCACACGGACAAAGTCGCGGGCACAGCTAGTATACAGTAAATACGGTGGAGTGTTTATTTTGGATCTATTATACTGATATGAGAAGTATTTTTCTTTTCGATGGGGAATTCGTATGTTTACTTTATATTCTGTGCGATCCCTTAACATTTTTGTTTCTATCTTTGTTCTTAATATAATATATTTACTGTTATAATAAAGAAGGTTTGTAAAATTTCTTTTGCATTTTTATGCCACCAATTTGCAGCATGTATTTGAAATATTTGGAAACTTTGTTTTTCTCAAAAACTGTTTCTAATTTTATTGACTTAGGTTATCCACTTAGTCCATATTTTTTGGACCCAAGAGAGACCTGAACCACATAAGAAATCATTTATGTACTCGTTTTACTTTCCCATATGTTAGTTATCGTATTTCAATTTATTTTTATGTCTTGTCTTTTGCATTTGACAATATATTATGGAATGGCTGTCTATGTATAGTCTTATTTATATCACGTTACGACCTTGATAGTACTGCAAGTAAGTTAACAATCTTGCTTCTTACTTATAGCATAAATACAAATGGATAGATGGATAGATGTTTGTTAGAACCTCCAGAACGGCTGCATAGATGTAGAACATAGCCAGGAAGAACACATGGCTATAGAATTAAGTTTTTTTTTAAATTACACGCGAACGGAGTCCCGGGCGACAACCAGTTTGTTATAAAGTTTACCAACAAGTTTTACCTTACTTTAACTTTAAAAGCATTAGACGTACAGCTCGGTCAAGTCTTAAAGAACTCAAGGTAACGACTTTATGCTTTTAAGATACGTTTAACTTCACAAGACGTAAACGATACGTGACTCACTCCTTACCGTGTTATTTAAAAGATTTACGACCTCTACCTTTATGGTTTTCGTGACCTAATGACACATTTATAAAAAGAACTTTAACAGTGGTAGAGCCCACTTTAACATCTTCGCACGAATTGACCCGGCTCGCCCGGTGAAATACCACGACCACACAGAAGACAGGCGTGAAGTGAAAGCAATTCCGCGTTTCGTCTGATGAGTGCATCCCGGAGGCCTAATTTAGTCCTCTTTCTCTTCCCACCGTTTTTCTTATAAGGAAAGGATGGGAAGTAGAAGTGGACTTTCTGGATGAGAGCATCCTCTCATCATGGGAAGGGAAAATATTTTCTTTCTGTGCATCTCTCCTCAGTCGATTAAAAGTAGGCAACGCAATGCAATTGCGTATGTCTATGGGTAACGGTTACTTCGCTATTTCAGCGATTTCAGGTGGCCGCTCGCTCGTTTGCCGCCTTATGATATATAAAAAAAATAATAAAATTACAGATAACTTAAAACTAGAATGTTAAACACTGGCTGGTGAGAAAATTATAACAATAATATTCGAATCTATCTAATTTCGAATTGTATATTTTCATCACTGTAACTGGTAGATAATGTCTCTAGATATTAAATTCGTTTCTTACTTGTTTTAAAATCCAAATATTACAGCAGTGTATAGAGTAATTTTAAACTTATGTCTTTATGTTTTCGCTTTACAAACTGTATTATGAATATAAAGAAAGTAATATCGTAAAAGTTAATCAGCCTGCAAATGTAGTCGAGAAGGTAATGGAAGCATTAGCAGTAGAGGTGTATGAACTCTACATTCCCTGAGGGCTCGGTCTGTGGCTCTCACGATTAGTACAAATATATGAGGTCCTATGACAAATAAGCTGTCAGTTTTACTGTATACACGTAAAATAAATACACTTTTATTTTGTGTATTATTTGTAAAAATATACGAAAAAATTTACGTAAAATAAATTTTATATGTTGTGTATTTTTGATTTACTTTTATTAGACAAATCGGTTTTTTAAATATTTTTTAAAAAGTACATATACCTAATATGAAATATTTTATATGGTGAGGGAAAAATTAAAAATGACATAATTTAAATCTGCTTTGTTTTATAAATAGGTGAATTAAAACCACAAGTGCGGCGAAATCTTGTTCTCTCTGTAAGCAATTGTCAATTAAAAAAAAACAACTTTTGGAACTATCGAAATGAAGGGAGAGCGTTGTCTTTTTACTCTAAAATTATAATGAGATGAAGAAAATACGATGCGATATACAATGTTATAATATAATCTATATATATAATAGAAAGTCGTGTTAGTTACACTATTTAAAACTCAAGAACGGCTTTACCGATATGGCTGAAAATTGGTGAGGAGGGAGCTTAGAGCCAGGAGACGGACATAGGATACTATTTATTCATTTTTTTTCGAATTTATGCCTTGAAGAGCTGCTTTTTATTTAACTTACTAATATTATTAATGCGAATGTTTAGATGGATGTGATGTGGATGGATGGGTGTTTGAAGATATCTCTAGAACGGCTGAACGGACCTCGATTAAATTTGGCGTACGTATAGAACATAGCCTGAAAGAACACATAGGCTACACTTATTAAGTTTTTTTATATATCCATGCGGACGGAGTCGCGGGCGACAGTTATATCTAATAAAGAAAATGAATTATCTTCACCATTTTTTACAAAACAAATGTAAAGATTTTTACCTACGTTATCTTTCTAACATGCCTAATAATAACATGCTTACGCAACAAAAGAATAAGAACATCTTGGTTTTTTTCCATATTCGTGTGAATTTAATAAATGTTTTTTCAGCTTTAAGATACAGAATCGTATTAGTGTTTTTATTTGAAAAATTTAATCAAACTCTGTGCTTATGTGTCTTTAACAATATAGATAAGGACTAGTCAAACAGCTAGTGTTATACTAGTTCAGCTGCTTTTCGCAAGGGTTGAATGTGACAATCATGTGTCCATATCAAGGTGATACATTTTTATGAACGCATACTAAATCAAAAATGTACACACTTAAAACAACTTTAAAAGCAAGCTTAGAAGAAAGTTTAAAACTAATACGGCTTATTTGGCATAGACGCGCGCTTGACAGGTCCCTCCTCTTAAAAGTCTAAGTTATCAGACTGCGAGCGAGGACCCTAGCTTGTCACAACTTCAATCTGTCGACTCCTGCTATAAAGTTTAATTGGATAAATTTTATTTTTGTCATTTACTCTATGAACATCTGTGTTTCTAACTTTGCTGTGCCACTTAGAGATATCTTTTTCGTTCTTTTTTTAATTTTAAATAGAGAAAACGGTACCAAAAACTGAGGAATGAGACGGAGAAATTGAAATAAAGTAGCATTGTTGGTGGTTGGAGTAGAAATTAATGCTGTGCTGGCAATATACGAGTATGTGCGATTAAAGAGTATAAAGCCCTCTACACACTTTTACTTTTAACTGCACAGTTTTAATAAGTATAATGAAAAATTGTTTTCGAATATATATTCGACCAAGGTGTGTAGCGAGCTTTATGTTAATTAAACATCAAAGATATTGAAAGTCTCAGCAGATAAAAGCAATCACGACTTCATTCATAAGTCATTACAGATTCCTAACTTTTGTATATTAAAAAGTATTTTCAAAGCAATTTTAAATCTGAAAAGGAGTAAGTGCAATAATCTGACTAATTTGCTTCACGTCACATTTTAAATATATTAATTAAATAACTGTCTTTATAAATATATGGATGTTTCTCAAGTTAACATTAATTTTTTAATTAATTACTTATTTTAATTTTTTTCTCTAAAAAAAAATACTGCATTTTCTGCCTATGTCTTTAAGAATCGACTATGTATTAAGGAAAAGCTGTTATTCTAAATTTTGGGAGTTTTTTTTCTTTTTTTTTATATCCTAAGGTGGCAAACGAGCGAGCGGACACCTGAAATCGCTGAAATAGCGAAGTGACCGTTCCCCATAGACATACGCAATTGCATATGCGTTGCCTACCTTTAATCGACGGAGGAGAGGATGCACAGAAAGAAAATATTTTCCCTTCCCATGCATTCTTTCATCCAGAAAGTCCACTTCTACTTCCCATCCTTTCCTTATAAGAAAAAGGGTGGGAAGGGAAAGAGGACTAAATTAGGCCTCCGGGACGCACATTGATCAGACGAAACGCGGAATTGTTTCCACTTCACGCCTGTCTTCTGTGTGGTCGTGGTATTTCACCGGGCGAGCCGGGCCGATTCTTGCGAAGATGTTAAAGCGGGCTCTGCCACTGTTAAATGTATAGTGAGCTGATGATGTTATCACTTTTTTATCAAAGACTTTTATAGCGAGTTTTATCTTAGAAACTCACCGTAAGTAATCGATACAATATGGGGCAAGGTTTGTGTTGCAATTTGTCTCAATTTGTATGTAATGGTACCGTAAGTGAGTTACGTGCTCCGTATGAATAATGTTTGTATTAAAACTCTAGTGACACACTTCTCATCTTTATGCCTCACATGAGCTCTGTCTCATTACACTTGGAATTTTATTCACATTTTATTTTTAAGTATTTTGATAAACCCACGCGTGTTTTTATTAATCCCTTTTTAGGGTTCCGTAACTCGAAAGGAAAAAATCGGAATCCTGATAGAACCACTATGTTGTCCGTTCGTCTGTCTATCAAGATTTTTTCTCAGAAACGTTTTATTGTAATATTACCAACTGTATAAAAATTATGTAAACTTATTTAAAGAAGGCGACGCTAACGTATATATTAATTTAATGAGTTAAAAAAATGTACGATAAACCTAAAATCTAGCATTCATAGCTAAAGATTCTTTATTGTATATTAAAATGATATTATTTGATACCAGCTATCGCCCGCGACTTCGTCCACATCGAATTTAAGAAAAACTTTATAAGTAGCCCATGTGCTCTTATAGACTTAGTTCTACATCTGTGCAAAATTTCATCAAGATCCGTTGTGCTGTTCCGAAGATACCTTCAAACATTAATCCATCTAAATTTTCGCAATTATAATATTAGTAAGATTTTACTTAATAACTATTGCGTCTCTTCTATTCGTCGTTGTACATATTCTAAAATGTTTTTTTGGCATTTAGCGGGTCCTTTGTGCGATGACCCGAGTTAAACGAGCGAATGCTATTATTTCCAGGTCAAGTGTATTAGCAAACACTTTCGACAAGCCGCCATAATGTTGATGTGTTTAAATTTAAAAGCAAACTAGCCACGTTCATGTTTTAAAGGTAACTATTAAAACATAATTCAATTAGTTTGTATATTTGAAACTAAAATACTAATGGGTACATTTATACCTTGTGTGTTTTCGTAAATTGTAAAAACAAAATTCTCCATTATATTTACTCTTGTTAACCGACTAATTAAGTGAGTAAGGTTTTCATACTGTCAACTTTGAACGCATAACAAATTCACAAAGCATTCAGATAAAAGCCTTACAGATGTCATCTCAGACGTTTGTCATGATATTCTGTTACATGACCTTTTAAGACAATATTGTGAAACATTTCTGACACATCTTTGTTGAGACATTTTATTATCACTGTCTCTTTTATAGTATACTAGCTGTCGCCCGCGGCTCCGTTTGCGTGGATATATATATAAAAATTTAATTAGTGGTAGCCTTTGTGTTCTTTCAGACTATGTTCTATACGTATGCCAAATTTAATCGAGATCCGTTCAGTTGTTCTAGAGATATCTTCAAATCCATCCATCCATCCACATCACATCTATCTACACATTCGCATTTATAATATTAGTAAGTAAAAAAGCAGCTCTTCAAGGCATATATTCGAAAAAAAAAACAATAAATAGTAATCTATGTCCACCAATTTTCAGTCATATCGGTAAAGCCGTTCTTGAGTTATTAGTAGTGTAACTAACACGACTTTCTTTTATATATATAGATCAGAAGAATAGCAGTCACATTTTATCATTCAATTTTAGCGACAAATAAATATTGCTAGTGTCATAAATTTAGAAATTTTAATCATAAAGTATTGATTGAGCTTTAAATAGCATTGACCTTGAAGTACCAGGGAGCAATAAGCGGCGAGGAGTGTCATACAAAATTTGCTGATACACAAAATCCCAAATAAGGACACTTGTTCAGCTTCGGACTTTACATCTTTCCATTGTGTTGACAGAGGAGACTTTTTAATATCGATTTGGTATAAAATAAGATTTCTTTAATGGAAAAGAGAACATGAGATTTTCATGATCATTGTCATCGACTTTTTACTTGTAATATGCTACCGAAAATATAAAACAATGCAAAAAGTCTGCTTAAAAAAGGTTTCTAATTAGTTTTTTTTATAAATATGTAATTTAAAAAATAAAAAAGCTCTACTTACTCCCATAAATACTATCAAATTTAATATGGAAACATGTTTTAATGTGCAAATAAAGTTTGGTAATGTGCAATTCAATCTTACTAAATAACTAACCACTACAAAATAAATGAATTAATTAGTATTATATTAAATAAACTATATACTAAAACTAAACCAAACTAAAATTTAACTAAATAATATAAAAAATCAATGTTTTAATTGATTTTAATATTTTTAATAGATAATTAATTTAAAAAATATTTACATTAAAACATTTTACAATAATCCATTTGTGGTTTTCAATTAAAGCTCTAATATTAGCATAGGTTCTAATTTAAATAATAAATTGTCATAAAAACCCCTTAGTGAATAAAAATAATTATATTATAAATGTTTAAAATTATTATACTGACATCTTTTGCTTGTTATTCGAGTGGAAATAATCTTCTCCGAACTTAGACGAATAGACTGAATAAATAGGTCAAACTGCGGGATTGTCGCAGCTGATACTACAGGAAAACCACTACATTATATATTTCCTAGATTTAAGAGTAAATATGCTGTGAAAACAAGAAAATAATGCTGTTGATTACATTTTTTTGGGTTTAATGTTATGCAATTGCTCGTTTATTTCATATTATATATATATGTATGCCATTGCCATGTATGCTAGACTATATTCTATATGTATGCCAATTTTCATCGAGATCCATTCAGCCGTTCTGGAAATACCTTTAAACAAACATCAATCTAAACATTCACATTTAAAATATTAGTAAGATTTAAATGACACTATATCAAAATAATATCGACAAAAAGTAAGGAAAAATATAAGACCTGTTTTTTCTTATTTTGTTTAAGAAAATCTTGTCTGTGAAAACGATTATAAATAGATTTATGTATACATATAAATCTAAGTTAGATAATGTCTCCCGTATACGGTAGCGTCTAGAATTCCCTTTGGACGTTCTCTACCTGCATATAAAGTGAAACACAATCGATTAACTTAAGTGTTTCAACAATGAAGTCTCGAGATGACGTAACCGTTTTAATTATCTATTATTTTGTGGCTTGAAAAGTAATTCTTACATTTGAGCATATGCTCAGTCATATGACTACAATTACATTAAAGTTATTTTAAGTTTAATATCAACTTGAGGTCACCAACGACTCACTCCGCGCGGAATTAAAAAATTAATTAGTAGTCTATGCGTTCTTTTAGATTGTGTTCTATTTGTATGCCAAATTTCATCGATATCCGTTCAGCCGTTCTGGAGATACCTTCAAACAAACATCAATCCATCCATGTAATCATACACATTTATAATATTAGTAAGAAGTAAGATGTACACAGTCGAATAACTAAAGTAGCTTCCAGCTACGCATTTCGACAGCTAAAGGGATCTAGTTGAAATTTGGCATACATGTAGAAAATAGTCTGGAAGAAAACATAGGCTACTAAGTTTTTTTTAATTCCCTCCGACCAGAGGTAGTCATAGCTAGTGTAAAATAGTGTAATGAACATCAAAATAGTGATTAAGTGTATTCGTTACTAGCTGTCTGCGCGAAAAAAAAACTTTATGACTGGCCTATGTGTTCTTCCAGACTATATTCTACAATTGAGCAAAATTCAAATAAACATCCATCCATCTAAATTTTCGCATTTATAACTCTTATTTTGTAGCTATATTACGCTATATTAGATGACATAAACAGTAACATCAGCAAGTCTGTACAGTCTGCAAATTCAAAGGGAAATCCCTGCTTTGATGTAAGAGCACAAATTAAGCATCAAACTGCGTCAGCTTGTAACTCAGTAATTAGCGTTGCTTGGATACTCTTCGATGGTTGGTAATAACGTTTATTTGGTCATCGTTTTATATTCGACTTAAAATGATTAATTTTACAAAATTCATACATAACGCTCCTAAGTAGATAAAGGGTGTTTCATGTTTCAGGAGGTTTCGTGAAGAAATAATACTATGCCTAAAGTGTTGGTTTACAAGTCACAATATTATATACATAAATATTAAATATATAGTGGAACATTACCTTTCTTTTAATGGGGCGAAAACAGATTTAAATATTTTTTTAAATTACGCGTTGAACAATTAGGATTTTTTTACTTAATGTTTCGTTATGAATTATTATTTAGAAAACACAATGCTGAGTTAAGTAACAATCCAAGAAAAATATAATATTAGGTATTTAAAACTAATTACATAAAATGATTGTTCCACTCTTATATAATTTAGGTAATACCTTTCGTGGTTCGATCTAGCCATCCTGCATATAAATTGCGTTTCATTACCTAACTTACGTTGCTAAGCAACCGTAACTTAGTAAGTTATGCATAATAGCACCTGCTACCACATCGAAAACTAACAATAAGATTATGTAAGGAGTTTATATTGTGTATTCGTATTAGATTATTTTACTATTTGCTCGTGGCTTTTGATGCATTTTATTTGTTAATTACTTCATCTAGATTTTTAATAAATATATGTTATTTTTTATAATTTATAACCAAGGCATAAGTGTTAACAAACAAGTAAACTTTTTTATATATAAAAATGGAATTAATCTTACATATCAATATATAATTAATAACTTTCGCCCGTGACTCCGACCTCGCTGAATTAAAAAAAAAAACATAATTAGTACCATGTGTGTTCTTCCAGACTATGCACTATATGTATGCCAAATTTCATCGAGATCCATTCAGCCGTGCTGGAGATACCTTCAAACAAACATCCATCCATCCTTCGATCTAAACATTCGCATTTATAATATTAGTAAAATAGTAAACAGTAAGATAGTAGGTATATACGAAAAAATTATAATATTGATATATAAATGTGTCACATTTTATAATTAGTTAAACGCTTTCTCTCGATCAATCACACAGCAGTTTTTTCCGTGCTAAAAGTGCAGTACAAATTTTATTTTCATCAAACAAAAGGTATTCGTAATTCACTTTATGTTTGGCTTTGTTCCACGTACGTAGAATTTTATTATCATGTTGGTACGGGAAAGATTTGTTACGTTACAGTTTGATTTATAACTATATTATTGTGTAAATAAACATTATATAATTTGTATTTTTGATTACATTACACATTGTTGGAATACTAATATTATAACTCGGAAGAGTTTGTTTGTTTAAACGCGCTAATCTCAGGAACTATTGGTCCGATTTCAAAAATTCTTTTTTTCTTGGATAGTACATTTAAAGTGGAAGGCTTTAGGCTATAGAACATTACGCTGTGAATAATAGTTGTTAGTCGATTCGCTATTTCGGCAAATTCAGACCGCTTGCTCGTTTGTCACCTTAATAGAAAAAAAAATATGGAAAATAATTGACGGAAACAGTTATAGTATTTTTTTTAATTTCCTAGTTTATTTGTATTAAAAACTATTTAAGCATCGTCACGGTAGCACGAAATATTAATCATCCCCTCAGGTAACGTATAAAAGGGTCTAGTCTACCCTTGTTTTGTTATTTCATTATAAGTATTTTGTAGCATAATTTATCATCGTGGTTTAAACTTACCGTGTGAGTATAATTAAATTCGTTAATTAATCATTTTAAAGTAACATTACTACCAAAAATTGATTTATTTTTCTTTTTTTTTGTTAAAATTTATACAAAATGCTTTAATTCGTCTGCTCTCTTTACTTCTCACTTTAGGGCGTCGGTGGCTCAGGGGTCAAGCACTTGACTTGCAATCTGCAGGTCCTGGGTTCGAATCCCGCCATGTATCAATGTGTTTTTCTATTAACATATGTACATTTATCATACATTCTTACGGTGAAGGAAATCATTATGATGCAACCTGCACATATCTGAGAAGAAATTCAAAGATATGTGTGAAGTCGACCAACCCGCACTTGGCCAGCGTGGTTGACTATGGCCTAGTCACCGCTAACTTAAGGTAGGCTCCGAGCCCGTCGATGGGGACGTATAATGAGCTGATGATGATGACGTCACTTAAAATAGTTATAAAAATACGTGAAATGTTATACAAAAGTTTTCAATAGCCAGATACGTTCATGTGTCGCGGCGAATATAAGTAAGTGCAGAATCATGTTACCAGAGTAAAATATCAGCGTGAGCCAAACGTGACGTAGGAATTAACTTACTTTGTTAATTACTTGCGCTACGGGAAGTGGATACCACTGATGAAAATGAAAAAATGTTTTTTTTTTAATAAAAATAAAACTGATTTTTAATAAAATGCTTATGTTATGATAGAATTGTCTACAGAACGTATTTAAAATTATAAAAAAAAAGTTGGTTTTGATTATATTAATATCAAAGGAATTGATAATTTAATAAAATCGAATACCGGTGTCAATTTATAGAATACTCTACGACATAGCACTAGCTACGGCATAGCAGTAGCTACGGCGTAGCACATATAAAGTTACAGAACATTCATAGGTTTCTAAGTAATTTACTATTTACATATGAAGTAAGCCTTTATTACAAAAATGCACCTTAAAAGCATTATGTAATAGTACGCATTGGTAAAGTAAGCACTTTCTTGAATCTTTTCAAAGTTATTTGTCAGTTTCGAATAGACTAACTGACGTAGATGATACATCTTGGCAATTGTTCCAAAACATTTCTTTTTCTGTATATTTCTTCACGTTTCGTAGTTAATTTCTTATTTCACAGCAAAAGTTCCGAGAAATGTGAAACGTGGAATTAATTTTCCTTCTTAATATCTCACGTAACTTCTAAGAACTTGTATTTTGAATGAAAAATCCCCCACTAAGTAAGCTTTCTCGCGAGAAACATATTTCATATTAAGTGACCCGTTTCTTAGAGCAAAAGCTTACTGTAAGCTTTTGTAAAATATTTATAGAATATATTTTATGTATTCTGTATGTTTTATATCATACAGTTTAGCTGGAGATAATTTTTGTAAAAATTCTTCAAAATTGTTTTCACGAAAAATCTCGCCTTATACAAATAGAAAAGTACAAACTTTTAGACATTATTAATTAGAATCGTTTGGTGCGGATGGCGCGCTTTCAGTACAAAGTCAAGCGTCAGAATGAAACGTGAGGCGACATAAACGTCGACATTTTAGTAAGGTTAGTGTTTGTGCCAGAACACCGGCAGAGTGTCGTATTTTCTTCCCAACAGTACTTGTATGCAATTGTAAAAGTACGTGACCATTGGCCCGCGCCGGCAAACCGCATGCACGATTTAAACAGGTTTGCTTAGTCTAGATGCGGTGCGGGTGGCGCGGATGATGAAAGCAGCGCTGTGTAAAATCATACACAGCAAACTAAAATACGCAGCGGGCGAACGCGTAGATAAAATTGCATTCTATAAATTGCTAATACAAAAATATTTTTCCGACTGTTTATTGTAGCATTGTCTGTTCGTAGTTGGAATAAAGAATTCAGTAAATGGCCGTACTGGCCAGCAGGGAATAGAGCGCCATCTTGTAGTTTAAAAATGCATCATATGGACTACTGAGATTAAAAACAACCTCCCAGGGCAGTTCAATACAATCCTACATTGCCGGAGTAGCCTAAGTGGATTTTCTGAGATCCACTGGTGATCCGACAGTGTAAAGCGGCGGGGTAAAATTGAGGAATTTAAATTTAAAAAAACATATTAGCAATGTCTACAACGAGTGAAATTTTGACAGAATAAGAAGGATTTTACTACAAAAAATATAGGAATATCTAACTTTGACTCATAGGTTTAAGATATAGGTTAGAATTAATTTAAATAAAAATTTAATAATACATATGTATACTACAATAATATTCGAAATATTTCATGTACTGATAGTTTTTTTTTATATCATAAGGCGGCAAACGAGCGAGCGGCCACCTGAAATCGCTGAAGTAGCGAAGTGACCGTTGCCCATAGACATACGCAATTGCATATGCGTTGCCTACCTTTAATCGACGGAGGAGAGGATGCACAGAATAAAAATATTTTCCCCTTCCATGCATCCTCTCATCCGGAAAGTTCACTTCCACTTCCCATCCTTTCCTTATAAGAAAAGAGTGGGAAGGGAAAGTGGACTAAATTAGGCCTCCGGGACGCACACTCATCAGACGAAACGCGGAATTGCTTCCACTTGACGCCTATCTTCTGTGTGGTCGTGGTATTTCACCGGACGAGCCGGGCCGATTCGTTCGAAGATGTTAAAGCGGGCTCTACCACAGTTAAAAGTCGATAGTACATCAGATGCAAATAACAAGACTGTTACTAAATATTTTAAATGTAAATTTAGTTGAAATCGTTTTGGATCGTGGCCCTTAATGTCGCAAGATTTCTTTTTTGAAGAAAAGCAAAAAACAAAATTAAAAAAAAACTAAGTCAAAAATTATTTTATTGTGATCGTATATTTTTATAAAGTTGTATGTATATAAAACTTTAAATAGTTTGCCTACATTATAAAAAGCTCTTCAATGTTTAATACGATCTAATTTATAATAGTTTTTGTTATTTTTTTAATTTAACTTAACATATCAATAGTGAACACTCGTTAAACTATTTCGAAACAATGAAACATTAGAACTCAATAAAACTCTACTCTAGAACTGCTGTAATTGCGGTATTCGTCGAGGCATGTTCGGTTCCCAAGTTAATGGAAACTTTCAACTGGGAAATTCAAATAATTTATATACATAGTTTTAGTATATAGTTTATTTAATATAGTATAAATTAATTCATTTGTTTTGTAGTGGTTAGTTATTTAACATCGTTACAGTATAAAATAAAATGTTAATAAATAAATACAGTACTATTTATATATATTTGAAAAACGTATTACCAAACTGATATATAAACACGGCTAAACACTCACGTATATACGTCCGGTGGCGGCACCGACTAGTTTTGAGCCCATCGGGGGCCCTTCATCAGGATGAGTGGCACTGGTATTATTTCGCGTACGCGGCCCGTCGCTCACTCAATTCGCGTCCGCGAAATAATACCAGTGCCACTCATCCTGATGAAGGGCCCCCGATGGGCTCGAAACTAGTCGGTGCCGCCACCGGACGTATATACGTGAGTGTTTAGCCGTGTTTATATATCAGTTTAGTATAATGTCTCACGAAAGTTTGAATAATTTAAACGTATTACCACTACATATGTGCTACCCATTACATTATTTTCTTATTTTTTATCATAGTATTATTAAGTTAATTACTACTAAGAAACAATTCGAAAAACCTTGTGATAAAGCCTTTTAATCTACAAAATTATATCGTGATAAAAAACACCACTTAAGTAAATTAAAAAAAAAGAACATTATCATGTCAATGTCACATTCTTTGTCTGTAAGATATGTCTATAATATCCTTCTAACCGTGGGTTTCTAAGATCGAAATCTTCGTTTTAAATATATTGTTATCGTTCTAGTGTCAATGATGACAGGGACAATAATATGTTTTACACAGAGATATTAATCTCAGAAATCCACGGTAAATCATTATCTATTAAAATATAATAATAGCATAAGAAAGGCATAAACGTATTACTGGGAAGAAAGGAAGTGGTTTAGAATGTTAATAGCCTTTATTTACTTTTCCCGGTAAGGCTAACCATCTCTTATGTATTTAAAGCATAATTATAATGATGTTACTTAGGATTATATAAAAAAATCATTGTTTAGTATATTTAAGCGTCATTAGCCTAATGGTTAAGGAAACGGATTTCCGATCACGAGGTCGGGGGTTCGAATCCCGCCATTCGACTATTGTCGTAAACCATATCCACACCATAGCACAAGCCTAGAGCTTAGTTGGAATGGTAAAAGACATATTAGTAAATTTACAAAAAAAATCTGCTAATATTTCATACAAAAAACAAAAAAAAATTGTGTTAACTTTTTAATTTAATACAAAGAATGGTCTTATGTTTGAATCTACCAATCCACTATTATCCTGAACATCTTACAACATATACTTAAATAATAAATGTTTTAGCGGGAATTTGCATTACTAAAATACCGTAGAAAAACATGTTGTTGTCTATGCTTTATCAAAGACAATAATTAATAAAGAGTTTTTGTCTATGATTTTTAGTTTACGGTATTCAGTTTCTAAACAATTAAGACTTTTTTTATTTTAGTGAATTGTTGAATAACATTATTTATGATTCCAATGATTTCGAAACAGTGGTTAGTAATTTCGTATAAATTTTACCGCTCGGCTGTTTTATCAAAGAGTATTCATCTCCGAAATTGGATTACTAACTCATTTACATTTTACCTCATTTCATTTCTGCTCTGCAGTCTAGAAAAGACTTCGTTATCTTTGTACAAAACGTACAGAACGATTTATGAATTGTTATTTCTTTTATAATATTTTTTATTATTTTATACAAAAAAAATTAAAATTACAAATATTATATCAAACTAGCTGTCGCCCGCGACTCCGTCTGCGTGGATATATGAAAAAACTTAATTAGTGTAGCTTATGTGTTCTTTCAGACTATGTTCTATACGTATGCCAAATTTAATCGAGATCCGTTCAGCCGTTCTAGAGATATCTTCAAACATCCATCCATAATAGTATCCTATGTCTGTCTTCTGACTCTCACTCCTCCAGCTCCCCTCCTCACCAATTTTCAGCCATATCGGTAAAGCCGTTCTTGAGTTATAAATAGTGTAACTAACACGACTTTCTTTTATATTAATATAGATTAATATAATAATCTTCATTTCATTAATGCAAAACATTACGTCTTCAATCTTTTGGAAGTCATTTTTAAGTCTTTTTAGTCCTAGGAATAGACTAGGTAAACACATCGACAGTAAAGTTCAAAGAGAGTATTTGTTAATTTAAACAAAACGCAAATATAATAACAGAATGGAACATCAAAATAAATGAATTTTAGTACCTCTTAGTACTTAGTAGTCCCGCAGATTATTATGTGTTTACAAAACCATCTAACTGTGAACTTACTTTGACTTTCTTCTCTGTCTCTCTTATGTAGAAAGAAAGGGATGACAATGTTTCTGTGGCGTAGGTTAAACCCAAGGTAAGGTAAACTAAATATGCGCATACTTCATCACAGCTGGACGTGAGACATCATTTTACTTTATAATGTCTCGTATTTGAATTCTCATGTGAAATTTAAATTCACTGCCTACGTTACTGTTGTTATGTTCAAATGATTTTTTCCTTTGATTCTAAATGGCAGGACTTGTTATCGCGTTCTTCGTTAAACAAGCACTGGTACAACCGTTTCGTGTTTGTTTTTGACTCTTTATTCCTTCAAAAAAAAAAGTTACTGTTAGCATTATATGCATATGAGTGTCATCGTCGCCTCGCCCAGCCGGCCAAAATTATTTATTTGGTTTTGGTTTTTTGCCGTGTCCATATCTGTATACTGAAAGTATTTTTTATTATCTAGGTAACTTAAAACTTCTATTGACTTTGTCTTGTTTTGAAGAACTAAAGGGAGCTTAGCTGTTGTTGATAAAACACTGTAGTTTAATCAACAACGCAAGTTAAAAATTGAATCGATACAAGTCTTAAGCCTACTTTAAGTTTATACGATTCATACAGAAATTTTTAGAATTAAATCCGTAAAGTGTAGTTAAAATCACAAAATTTACTAATACTATAAATGAGAAAGTTTGGATGGATGTTTGTTTGAAGGTATATCCAGAACAACTGCATAGATCTAGCTGAAATTTCTCATAGATGTAGAACATAGTTTGGAAGAACACATAGACTATTGATTAAGTTTATTTTTAAATATACGCGGACGGAATCACAGGCAACAGTTAGTGTAGAGATAAAATAATTTTACTCATTTATACGAAACTTTGAATCATCTAAGACTTATACTAAATGGTAGAGATAATTTCTTTCGAGTTGCCGTGTACTCAGTCTGCATTTAAATTGCTTATAATTTCATTAAATTGTCGTCCATGGAGACGGTCTCATAAATTATACTTAATTGTATCTCTTCTGAGCATTAAATGTTATATTGTAATACTTATATAATCATCAATGGTAATAATTGTTGTTTATAAGAAAAAAGGTAGAGTATTAAATATGTAAACATCTTTAATAAATAAATGCACCTTGATAAAAAGTGACGAACAATTCAAATATTTATATGTTCAGCTCACTATACGTCCCCACTGAGAGTCTCGAAGCCTATCCTTAATCAAGAGTGAAGCCTTAGTCAACCATGCAGGGCAAGTGCGGGTTGGTTGACCTCACACATATCTTTGAATTTCTTCTCAGATATGTGCAGGTTGCATCACATTGGTAAATGGCAGGACTCGAACCCAGGACCTGCTGATTGCAAGTCAAGTGCTTAACCCGTGAGCCACCGACGCTCTCAAAATTTCATTCCTTCGACACTCTAAATATGTAACTTTTTAAATTATATACCACCAGTAGGTATTATATACTTACAATTTAAATCGTTATATAGTTACAAATAAATATAACAATAGCGTGTCTGTAAATTATTATTCTGTTCAACTTTGACCTATACACCATTTCATATCCGTTGAGAGCCAACATTCGCAGTTACAACACCGCAAATATCCTGTTACTCTAGCTACCTGAATCCACTTCCTCTCTACATTGTAATACTGAATATAACCATATTATCATTATTAGTGGCCATCCATTAATCACATTTGATATTTTATCAACTTAATCAGCCCTTCATTAGTGATATATGTTGAAGTTTAAGACTACCCTTCTCCTTTTACATAAAATAGACTTACAAATATACTTGTATTTTGTTATCAGTCAAAAAATATGTTCACGTCATATTTAATGAGTTTATTGTGAGCGGCTATCATCTCCCACTTCGTGAGGGTTCCTGACTTTTGTCAGAATTCTATTCTAATAAAATGCTTAAGCTTCATTAGAATGAGTCAAAAAGATTTTTTATAATTTTATCGTTTTGGAATAAATATATTCGCCCGTCTGGTGACATAAGAGTCAAACCACATCATAAACAGAATACGGGAAGCTATAATAAAACCGTATGTTGTTGGAAAACTTTGTATGAATAAACTTATCCTGTGATCCTCGTAAGACCCGCATAATCTGGTCACCACATGCTTCCCTTTTACACTTAAATAATACATAATGGACATTTTAAAATATAATTTTTAACAAGAACAACATGTTGTATATCGCCTTTATTACATATGTCTTTGATTTTAATGATTTAAAATTAGCTGTCGCCCACGACTCCGTCCGCGCTTTATTAAAAGAAAACTTAATTAGTAGCGTACATATTCCAGACTATGGTCTAGATTTATGCCATATTTCAGCGATATCTATATAGCCGTTCTCGAGATACCATCAAACAAACATCCATCCATCCATTCAAACATTTGCATTTATAATATTACTAGCTATTGCCCGCGACTACGTCCGCGCGACACTAATAAAAAACTTAATTAGTAGGGTACGTGTTATTCAACACTATGATCTACATTTATGCCAAATTTTAACGAGATCCATACAGTCGTTCTCGAGCCTTGTTGTCTTCAAACAAACATCCATTCAAACATGCGCATTTATAATATTAGTAAGATTAACTTTGCCACGATATGATGTTAATGTTTTATGTATAAGTATATGTATATAATACATAGTATTAGTAAACATAAATACAAACACACTTAAAACATAGTCTACAATGTTACTAAATAAAAATTACGAGGCAGCTAAAACGGTTTACACTTCGTTGTCGTACACAAAAGATGATAAATCGATTACGTTAAGCGTTCGGTGAGGTCGCCGTAATTTTAAATGCATTGCGTCAACCAGAAAAATAAAAAACCTAGGATGTTGCTGCAAAAAAAAGTTTATTATGCTTTTTAATAATTATTAATAGCAGTAGTTATGATATAAATTTGAAGTCTTCCAACTCATTTACAAATATTAAACATTCCATTAGGAAATACCTTTCTTATTTACTCCTTTGTTACCTACATTGACACATAACATTTCGTGAGCGCATTACATTGTATTCAAAATTTAATTTTCAATTCTCTAATATTAGGTAGATCGGCCACAAACAGCTGAAACTGGGTCACCGTGGAAACCTCGCTGTCACGGTCGATGCGAGCTTTCAAGGGTGAGAACAAAAGCTCATGTTCGCATAGAGAAGGGAAAGCGGTAATTATATTATTTTATTGTTATTAAAGCTTTTATTATAACAACAACTTACACCGTGAACAAATGAGGAGGCTGATATGACATATTTATTTAGCGAGATCGTAACTTACTTCTCACACATATATACTCCTTTCTTAATATCTTACTAGTCTGGTCAGTATATAATAAAATAAAACATCTTATGTCTCCCATATTAAGTAGCATTATTCCTGTCTCATTTCGAAAGATCGATGTGCAATTTATAAATCAATTTATACATTAATTAATTGCAGCTATTAAGTAGTGCAGTTATTTCAAGCATGAGAAGTCTTTGTTTACAGAAGGAACTTCTTAAATCAATTGTTGTCTATTAGTAGTATAAATGCCTTCTTTTCATGGATGGATGGATGTTTGAATATCTTCAGAACGGCTGCATGGATCTTATTGAAATTTGGTATACATATAGAATAAAGTCTTGAAAAACACATAGGCTACTAATTAAGTTTTCTTTTTAATCCGCGCGGAGATATGTCGCGGGCGTAAGCTAGTTTAAATATAAATTGAACGAGTTTTCTTTCAAAAAAGCAAATAAACAATAGATACGCTATTTAATTTGTTGTCGCTTGTAATGAAAGAAGTCGTTAAGTGATGGGAGAAAAGATAAGACGATAAAACAAACGATGAATTTACAAGTGGAAAAAACGACTGGAATTAATGAAAAAAAAAACTTTTATTGTGATTGTGATTTTCAGATGATAGGCGTTGACTTCGAATGAATGCTAAATCTTATATCTTTAAATGAGCTCGGCTCCAACGATTTTCATAAAATTTAGTATATAGGGGGTTTCGGGGGCGATAAATCGATCTAGCTAGGAATTACTTTTAGAAAATGTCATTTTATTCGTGTTTTATCGATAATCAACTTAAACATAAACTTAACTTTTTCTATCGGTAAGATCGAAAAATATTATTCATATTTCATCATTTTATTAGTAATTCGTACTTAAATATAATTTCCAAAAAACACAATTTAAAAAAAAATACCGAGCAAAGCTCGGTCATCCAGGTATTGTAGTTATTAAAAGAAGAAAATCTAAGAATCTTATTTTACTAATATTACAAACTAGTGTCGCCCGCGACCACATCCACGCAGAATTCAGAAGAAGGTATGTCCAGGTATGTGCATGAATCTCATTGTTTGGCATAGATAAAGAACGTTGTCCTGAAGAACACATTGCATACTGTTTTTGTAATCCAGCGCAGACAGAGTCGCGGGTGACAGCTAGTCGAAGATGTGTTGTTAACTTATTTGTTCATTAGGTAAAAGATTAATGTATTATGTTTGTACCCTGACCATTTTTTTGGATATTTAAATGTATTCTTGTATTCAAGGACTTCTCACTTAACCTTGTGACAGTTTTGCTGTCGCCACGAACTCTGGAGGGTTATTGAAGGCTCTTTAAAGAATTAAAATACTTATAAAACGCTATTATTTCTAATCTTTCCATAAATTTATGTCTTTGTTATTTCTTTTTGTGGATTTGATGCACAGTTTCTAAAATATAATTTACTTTTTTGACTTAATCTGGATTAGTTATTTTTGATAAACAAATCAACGGTCACTTTGGTATTTCAGCGATTTCAGGTGGCCGCTCCTCGTTTGCCACCTTATGATATAAAAAAAAAACATAAACTTTAGTATGATTTTTTATTATATTAAAGATGAACATTTTAGTTTTAGCCTCCCTTTCTCTAGTTTAAATGCAATTTGTTAAGTAAAATATAATAATTTTACGAAGACATTTCTATAACAAGATGTTAAAAAATATATTTCATATTAAAAATAAATCTTGTTGTATTTTACGCAGAAGAATTCTTGATTCTATTTGAAATTCATTTAATTGATACTGAATTTAGTAATTTTCTTAACGACTGTACGTGAGATATAACTTGGTCAAAATAATTTACAGTTTACAAAGTTATAAATCTATTAAGTAATTTACAGTTTGTGTATGTTTTGTGACCTCATAATGTTCTCGTGACGTAGTTCACTACAAGTTTTCACGGAGTATTACTATTTCATGAGTTATGTACCTTTAGGGACATTGTTTACTTTTACCTCTAACTAACAAAGGAAAATAAAACACGTCAATGTTGGAAGATGACGTAAATGGCTGACAAACTAAACCAGATATTCCCAAACTTTTTTTCTAGTAGACCTTTCAACCACTGCTAGTATTTCTCTTGTTAAACTTTTTCACCCTGAACTTTTTTCTCCATACACTTTTTTTTTATATCAGAAGGCGGCAAACGAGCGAGCGGCCACCTGAAATCGCTGAAATAGCGAAGTGACCGTTGCCCATAGACATACGCAATTGCATATGCGTTGCCTACCTTTAATCGACGGAGGAGAGGATGCACAGAAAGAAAATATTTTCCCTTTCCATGCATCCTCTCATCCGGAAAGTCCACTTCCCATCCTTTCCTTATAAGAAAAGGGTGGGAAGGGAAAGAGGACTAAATTAGGCCTCCAGGACGCACACTAACACCGCGGCGTCTTACGTGCACCTCTAGGGGCTCACTACTTAATCACTGAATTAAACGAATACAAAGGCGTATGTTTATTAAATCATACATTTCTAAGAATTTACTCCTACTCAAAATACAAATAGTGCCTTTGCTGTGTCTGAACACAATATACGCATTTATTACATTTCTTATTATGTACTATTATAAAGCAGTCTCCTTGTCCAGTTAGAGTGTACCGTTTTCAAAAGTTGAACACATGAAGTTGTTCGAGATGTCTAAAGCATTTTAGATTCGCACCATTCATCGGATAACATCAAGCCCACGTTAACTCGGATTGTTGACACGGCACGGTGCCAGGTTGGTCTTGTGATGACCATAAGATTATATTAAATTAGTCGAAATTAAACAAATAAATTAATGTTTATGTGCATATTAGTATTACTTATTAGGTAAGGAAATAAGAAATATATTTGAAACTTATACGTGTCATAGATATATCTGCGACGAACGAATAGAATTCCCATTTTTATGATTCACTGCATCTCCTAATTGAAAGATAAGGAAAAAGGAAGTTTTATTACTTTAACGACGGAGCTGACGGATAAGACTAATTGAACAGCTTTTACTATGACTTTTAAGCTTCGTTACTTTCCACTATTTATTTATAACATAAGGAAAAACAGTAAATAATCAACTTGAGTATTAACTTATTGTATTTCTCTAACTATATTCAACTTGAGCCACTTCGTTATTTACCATTTAATATCTCTGTGTATAATACAATTGCAACATAAATTTTAAATGACTACCTGTCGCCCGCGACTACGTCTGCGCCGCATTAAAAAATGAACATAATTAGTAGCCTGTGTGTTTTTTTAGACTATTTTATATTTGTATGCCAAATTTCATCGAGATACGTTGAGCCGTTCTGGAGATACTTTCAAATAAACATCCATCCATCCATCCAACATTCATTCGCATTTATAATATTAGTAAGATTAGTATGGACGGACGGTTCTCCATTATGGTTCTTAATTTATGGCGCGAAAGTGAGCGGCTGTGTCGTTCGGGGCTGTTTTAACGGACTTAAACCGACGTCCATGTATGCGTTGATGTAGAAGAAGCGAGAGAGGTCTGTCAGGACCGTAGCAAATGTAGGTTTCTAGTCTCCGTCTGCGCCTTTGTGTTATGGACGTGAGTTGTCATTTTCCATAGATGTTGACGCGTCTTTATATTCAACATGCATTTTTGCTTACATACCATAATGTAAAATTTATATATCATATATAAATAATATAAAGCTGCACGTCGCACCTGCGCTGGTCATGTTTGATTTAAATATCCAATATTGCATAAGGTATGCGCATACATTTATTTCCCTCACATCTTTGGACCGATCCCTTATATATTACATTTTATGTACTTTTACTATATAACTAGCTGTCACGACTTCATCTTAACGGAATTAAAAAAAAACTTAATTATTAGCCTGTGTGTTTTTCCAGGCTGTCTTCTACATCTATGCCAAATTTCAGCAAGGTCTATGCAGACGATTTGGAGACATCTTCAAACAAACATCCATCTATTCATTCAAAAATTCGCATTTATGATATTAGTAAAATGTAAGCTTACGTATAATAAACTTTATAATCGTAAGAAGCTAATAATTCACTTGTTTTAAAGTTATATTTACAAAAGTAGAGTCGTAGTATGTTTTCCTTTTTCGTCTTCTTACACTTTTGCGTTGGTAGACGAAATAAAAGTTTCTTAGACGAAAGTTTACGAGTAACTATTTATTAGGATTATAGCGCGTATACGTTTTTATCACGACTTTCGTATAACTTCAGCAACGCAAGAAATGAAATAAATGATCTGTTCATTGGACTCGTTTATTTTCATTTTGTTGATTGTATCGTTCTACGTGGCTTAAAATTACTATAGCTTTTCTCTTTTTTTTAGCTTATAAAATTTGAATTTTTATTTCGATGTAATAGTAATATGGAAATGGGAAAAACAAAGAAAGCTGTCACCACTTTCATTTGGAATGGAAGCTAGGAAGAAAGAGAAAAAGAGAAAGGAATATCATCATCATCAGCTCACTATACGTCCCCACCGAGGGGCTCGGAGCCTACCCTAAGTTAAGGGTGATTAGGCCATAGTCAACCACGCTGGCCAAATGCGGGTTGGTTGACTTCACACATATCTTTGAATTGCTTCTCAGATATGTGCAGGTTGCATCACGATGTGTTCCTTCACCGTAAGAACGTCGGATAAATGTACATATGTAAATCGGAAATCGGAAAACACATTGGTACATGGCGGGATTCGAACCCAGGACCTGCAGATTGCAAGTCAAGTGCTTGACCACTGAGCCACCGACGCGAAAGGAATATAAATGAACTTATTATCTATTTAATTTGCTATGAGATTGAACTTTGATAAAATAAGTAAGGGTAGTAACTTAGGGTAGTAATTCAATACATTGGCTTGTTTCACGTAACCTAAATTGTATTGTGAAGCGCTGTCATGGCGGATGTGTACGTATAAATTTCATTTATCACGTCTTTATTACGTTACTATACATAGAAGAGTATATAGAAGATAATATTTCATTTTTCTTTACAAGGGAAATTAAAACATCAAATATTAAATAAAAAATTTATACTAAAGTAGTTCGAAAAGTTAATCTCAAAAGTTCTGCATTAGACAGTTTAAAGCTTGCATAAAGAGCTTTGCTAAGTCATAAAGCTCTGACGTTAAAGACTGGATGCTTTAAAACTCATTAAGGTAACTCTGTTCCCTCAGGTTATGTGACTAGATTTAGTTTAGTACTTTCACCTAAATAAATCTTAATAAGTTTAATGTACTTAACTTAATTTAAAAAAAAACCAGCTCATAATCAGTGTTTTGAGTCAGTGTACAACGCTAGCAGCGCCCTGGACAAGATTTCTAGGCCCACTTGTTAACCACGTCCTGGGGGAGAACAGGCTTACGTAAGACTGTAATTCGCAGATCTGTGGTGCCACTGTCGGACCATTGCCCTGGGCGGTGGACCAACGGGGCCCTATCCTAACAGGGTATTTTCAGTCTGAATTTGCATTTGTTTTAACCAACTCACTTATTTCTATAACGATGAAATGTCATTTGTTTTGTATTCTCCAGAGAAATTACTTGATAATACTTAATCTGTAGTAAGTTTATTTCTTATCTTACAATATAATCTGATTTATGAAAGAATTTGTTTCAAAATTTTATTTTTAAATATGTGATAAAACATAAAAAGTCTAATTTAATCTCGGTATCATATAAATTTTTATTTCAATGTAAAAGTGTTGAAAGTTGTCGAAAACATGCTTTTAAAGATATCGAATGTGTCAAATGATTTCTTTTTCAGTTAACAACTGTAATAAACTGGTCTTTCACTCGAAAGTCAGATTGAATTTTATTCACGAATCTTTTAACGGCACTTTTTAAATGCAGAATATATTCGTTGAAGTAACCACCGAAAATAGCATTCTTTGTACATTAGTCTATCCATATAATACTTTGGAAAATAATATTAATCTTATGAAATCTCGGTTCGGTTAAGCAACCAAACAGGGAGGTAAAGCGGCAATACATTTCATAATAACCGCTTCACGAAACAAATGTCAGAAGTAATTTCCCACACTAATATTATGACTTACTTTACTTAAAGTCCTATGTCCCCGTAGTGGAGCAGAGGGCGTCCGAAGTGCGCTGCCAGTTCGCTCTACCTTGGGCTCTGCGTTTGGCAGACACTAATATAATATAGAGGAATAATTTGATTGTTTGTTTGTTTGTTTCCATTGAAACGACTCCTAAACTATAGAACCGATTTGAAAAATTCTTTCACTGTTTGGAAGCTACATTATTTCTAGGTTGCGTAATCTATAGACGAAGTCGCGGGCAATTACTAGTATCTTATGTAATATAAGATTGATGTCGCGACGTAATAATTTATAAGTGTATCTTGATTATTCTCTAATCCCAAAACAACTGTGCAATGTTGAAACATAAATCCATTTCAAAAGTTATATATCAAGATTGTCGCTTGGGAAAGGTAGAAGATAAAACTCACAAACATATATCATCTGTATTTATGAGATGTACAATCAACTATTTTATTATCTTCATAAACACGTATAGAAAATATATATGTCACATTCTTTAAAGGGAACAATGCGATAAATCTTTAGTATAATACAAGGAAAGCAACCCGACTTCGCTGAAGTCGCACTAATAACAAGTATTGAAGTCAACATCAAGATATGACTTTTGTACGGGGACTTCGGTAGTGAAACCGTACGTAAAACTTATTTAAAGACTAGCTATCGCCCGCGATTCCATTCGCGCAGAATTAAAAAATATAATGAGTAGCCTATGTGTTCTTTCCAAATTTCATCAAGATCCGTTGAAGCGTTCCGGAATACCTTCAAAAGTCCATCCTTCTATATATCCATCCATCCATTTATACATTCGCATTTATAATATTAGTAAGATAGCCAAGGCATATGGACAGCAGTCACTTCGCTGTTTAAGCGAATTTAGGTCGCCGTATTGCCACCTTTTGATGTAAAAAAAAATGTTTGTTTTTACCCTGTTGCATTGCTTATATGTTAATTTTTAATCATTAAGCTGAAATAGTAATGAATTTCATTAAAGTAAATTAAAATTGTCAGAATTAAGTTACTTAGGCAGGAAATAAAGCTACTTTCTAATATTACAGTGTAGAATTGTATTACTTGACTTCCGTTAGAGATGCTTTTAAATGGAAAATAAATCCTATAAAGCTTGTGAAAGCTTTTTCAGAAAACATTAAATTTCAAAAGTAATTTTACTAATATTATAAATGCGAATGTTTAGATGGATGTTTGTTTGAAGCAACTCCAGACCGGTGCATTTATCTTGCTGAAATTTGGCGTAGATGTAGAACAAAGCCTGAAAGAACACATGAGCTATTTATATAATGAAGTTTTTTTTTTAATTCCGCGTGGATTGAGTCGTCGGTGACAGCTAGTTCTTTATAAAGAAGGATAAGAATCGATCGGTTTTTTTATTAAGATTAATTAAGAAAAAACACATTAATTTTAAAGTTTTTTACGACAAAAAAAACAGCAAAATGGCATGAAATATCAATTCTTATAAATAATATCGTAGATGAGGGAGTTAAAAGTTAAAGTTACCTTGAATTCTTTAGAGCCTGCTGTCGCCCGACACTGCCCAACTAAACTCCTGTTAAATATTTTGTCAAATGGAATATGAATTAATAATCTACAAAGGTCCGGCTGCGCATAAAAAAATATTGAAGTTTTATAATTTGTATCGCATTGGCTATGGCCCGCGACATCGTCCGCGGGGATTTAAAAAAAAAACTTAGTAACCTATGTGTTCTTCCAGGCTATGTTCTACATCTAAGCCAAATTTTAAAGTTATCCATGCAGCCGTTCTGGAGATACATTTTAACAAACATCCATCCATCCATTGCTTTGAATCTATATATATAATAGAAAGTCGTGTTAGTTACACTATTTATAACTCAAGAACGTCTGTACCGATATGGCTGAAAATTGGTCAGGAGGTAGCTTAGAGCCAGGAGACGGACATAGGATACTATTCATTCTGTTTTTTTCTTTCGAATTTATGCCTTGAAGAGCTGCTTTTTATTTAACTTACTAATATTATAAATGCGAATGTTTATATGGATGTGATGTGGATGTACACTAATTAAGTTTTTTTCATATCCACGCGAACGGCGTAGCGGGCGACAGCAAGTTATTAATATTAGTAAGACCATATTTTATGCTTAATTTAATACTATAGGTCGTGTACTTATGCATTGTTAACTGAGTTTTTTTATAGACTATACAGACGACATTGTTTTCTGAAAATTTTCTTCTGTGTAATCCCACGGTTATTCTGTATAAATGTATTTTAGATAATGTTTTATAACAGTTTGTAATTTTGAATTGAATTTATATTACAAAAGCAACGTATCGTAAGTACAATGTTTTATGTTAAGGGTTTTCATCAAATAGACATATAACAAATTCAAATTTCATGTTACAATAGGTTTTATCTGACATGAAACAATGCGAATATAAAGCAGATTAGAATTACCCATTGTCAGTTTGGTTATTTGTGATGTAAATTTTATTAAATACATACGAAACAAAACACACTTTCATTTTTCTATATATAATACAGATATTTATCGTGGGTTTCTGAGTACAAAGTTGCTGTTTAAAACATATTATTATCTCTGTCTTGTCAAAGATAAAGACAACGATGACGATATGTTTCATACAGAGTTTTCTGTCTCAGAAACCTACAATTAATAACCTAAAATTAAACTGTAACTTTAGAGATGTACATAACTACATACTAATTAACCTTATGGGTATTCAAATTAGTATTTTTTATATCATGAGGTGGCAAACGAGCGAGCGGCCACCTGAAATCGCTGAAATAGCGAAGTGCCCGTTGGCCATAGACATAAGCAATTGCATAAGCGTTGCCTACCTTTAATCGACGGAGGAGAGGATGCACAGAAAGAAAATATTTCCATCCATCCTCTCATCCGTCCACTTCTCGTCTCAAAAATCCACTTCCACTTCCCATCCTCTCCTTATAAGAAAAAGGGTGGGAAGGGAAATAGGAGTAAATTATGCCTCCGGGACGCACACTCATAAGATGAATCGCGGTATTGCTTCCACTTGACGCCTGTCTTCTGTGTGGTCGTGGTATTTCACCGGGCGAGCCGGGCCGATTCGTGCAAAGATGTTAAAACGGTCTCTACCACTGTTAAGTTAAGTAAAGTTGCAATTTTTTTTTTCAAAGTCAAAATTGCTTGAATCAAACGTATCTTAAAACATGTGTCTTTTTTGTGTCAATATTTAAAACTTCAAACTAAATTTCAAAAACGTTTAAACAGTGCCGAAAATAATAAATAATAATATTTAGCAATAACTGTATCTCGTTTATATAACAAAGAGGCAACCCTATATCAAATATGTAAACTATAGTTACGTGAACAATAGACAATGGACTAGGAATCGTCAACCAAGTGTAAGATAAAAGCTTTGATAATGTTAACTCGCGTCTATGAATTGAAAAGCCCAGCTGCCGTGCTCTGAATAGATAATGCATCATTTTGTATTCATATAAAATGCCACTACTAAATAGATATTTATTTATTACTAAAGATTTTTTATATCAAACAAGCCAGCGCTTGACCACGATCTTACCTGATGTTAAGTGATTAGGCTATTGGCTTCATCATAGTTATTACAGGTACAGCCAGCTACATTAATCTGTATACATTCAGCTTCAAAAACTTGTATACACTTTTGGTTTTAAAAATATGTATGCACGAAGTCTATGTCCTTTCAGGTATAAGTACATGTTCTTAAAGAAAACGTGCACTAGTATTTTTGAAATCGACAGCAACGAGTTTGTAAGGTTTTTTTTATGAACACATATTTATGCAGCTGACTGTACATGTTGGTCGC
Source organism: Papilio xuthus (assembly GCF_000836235.2). NCBI lineage: Eukaryota > Metazoa > Arthropoda > Insecta > Lepidoptera > Papilionidae > Papilio > Papilio xuthus. The sequence goes on from NW_013530969.1 coordinate 5,728,407, forward strand.
CAGTAATTGTTAAAATTACATTACGAGTTAAATCAGTCTCAATAGATGCATTGTTATTTATGTTTATTTTCTATCTCTTGTATATCTAATTTCCTTGAATGTCCTTTGATAACTCCACTGTTGCCTTGACCGCGACGTCCTTCTGTGTAACCTAGTTGCAGGCTCGCTTCCGGCACAGCTTCCGGAATGATGCGACAGCATTTCAAAGCCTTTGTGTGCATCTTTGTTAAATTGTCCTAAGTATACATTCAAGTAAATTATCCAGAAAATGATTTTAGTTATAAAATCATCGTAGGAAATGCTTTATAAATTTTTTCATGTTCATGAATATAAAATGTTAGTCTCCGGCCGAGCAAAATTAAAAATCTTAATTAGTATGTGTTCTTTCAGACTTTCTTATACATCTATGCCAACTTTGTTGAACCTTCTAAAAAGTATCCATCCAAACATCCAGCATTAGGTATTATAATATTAATAAGAAAATATGATTAGTAAAATTTGTCTATTTTATTTTTTCAAATCCCAAGTACGATGAGATAAATTTGCATGTATATGTGCATCGAGTACTCATCTTGCGATTTCTTATAATTCGTTGTATAAATACATTAATCGAGTGGCAACTGACGTACACAATGACGCACTTCAATGATAATGAACGGGAAATACGCTTGCTTTACAATTTCGTACCCTAAATACAGAAAAATTATAACTAAATACAGGTAAAAAATAGATAGTAACCAATTCTAAGACCCACTGAATATGCATACAAAATTTCATAAAAATCGGTCAAGTCGTTTTAGAGGAACAGAGTAACTAACATAGTGACACGAGAATTTTATATATGATGAGAAAGGTGGTCTAAGAAACTGTGTTAATCACTGAAGCCCATAGGCTTTTGCATCAATTAGGGAAATGTATATTCGTTGTTAGACTTTGAAAAAGATGTACACTAACTTTTAAAGGACCACTTTACTGCTTAAGGTATGCTATTCAAGAAAGCTTATGCGAGACAAGACATTCCATGAAACTATCCTGTTAGGAAATTTACTTTATAGTGAATAAAAATAATTACTTTTTACATAAACCAAAATTACTGTCGCTTATTTTGGGGCGAATGATCTCACAAAACGGATTAGTGATCCTTTTAGTTTGATATCGAGCTGTCACTCCACATGATAAGAGAAAGCGATTTAACGAGAATATTACAAAGCGATATTGCACTTTTGTCACGGTAGCTTGCTCATGACAGGATGCGAGTATTAAAGCTTCATAATTTTGTGTTTAGTGGCATCATACTCGATACTTATTAATAGATGTATACGTCATTATTAATGTCATCAAGTCTTTGTATTCAACATCAATATTTTATTTGTGCATCCTTTCTTAATTATATCAACTTTTACGCAATCCATTTGTTAAGACGAATCTCTACGTTAATTTCTCAATCACTTACTACGTGTTATTCATCCTAACCGAGTCATCTCAACAGCGTAATCTTACTAATATTATAAATGCGAATGTTTGTATGGATGTTTGTTAGAAGATATGTCCGGCTTAACGGATCTCAATGAAATTTGATATAGATGAAGAACATAATCTGGTGGAATGCATAGTCTACTAATAAATCATTGTAATTCGCAGAACAGTGTCACGAGGACCAGCTAGCCATAAATAACTTTATTTTTAAACGTCATAATTATTAGTTGAAGGCATTAACCTAGACGACTTACTTTCAATACATACCTAGTATTATTTGTTAGGTTTGTGATTTAAGAAATAATTATAATTAAGTTTAAGTTGACATAAAGAAATCCTACAGTTTGCTCACAGTGTGAAGTCGTTTTCATTAAATCTAAATGTTAGCTAAAATTCCCGTTTATTTTAATTTGCAATCTGTCAGGCGCTTCAATTAATCCGTTCATTGGGGATCCGCTTGGATTATGTATGCCTATTCAATGACCGATGAATGATGAATTTAAATTAATATTCATTCAGATAAATTAATAGCGTTCTTTTATTAAAAAGATCGCGTTCCTAATTTAAAATAATATTTCAAATTTCTCTTTTGTTTTTTTTTATAAATTTGAACACACATAGTTATCAAAAATTGATGTACTGGTCAGTGAAGAATCTTGATAAGTTTGACCACTGTCTAAAGTCTTTAAAATAATACCATAGCTATGGTATTTATCTAAATGTTTGATACTGGACACTTGTAATTCGGAACCATAAAAGAATTAAAAAAAATCATTTAATTATTTTTTTTTCATAACGTTAACTACTGGCAGGAAACAACACACTTTGGGTAGGTAGCGAGTAAGTGTTTACATGTCTTTGGATTATCGAAAATTGGGGTCTCATAGTTAAAGAAAAAATACGTTAGCATTTATTAAAAAAATATGGCATAAGTGAAAACAACTCGACAATATTAAATTGCAAACATATCAATGTCAAGAGCAGTCAATTGATTGTTGACCTCGCTTTATTGGAAACTTCGCGTTAACTGGAAATTTTATATTTATAGTTTTCTATTTATACTTACTTAAACGTCTGGGGTGAAATAGAAATAATAGACATATGTGTGAAGTCAACCAACCCGCACTGGGCCATCGTGGTTGACTATGGCGTAATCACCCCTAACTTAGTGTAGGCTCCGAGCCCTTCGGTTATAGTGATCTGATGATCTGATTTAAGAGTGGTAGAACCCGCTTTAACATCTTCGCACGAATTGGCCAGGTTCGCCCGGTGAAATACCACCACCACACAGAAAACAGGCGTGAAGTGGAAGACATTCTGCGTTTCGTCTGATGAGTGTGCGTCCTGGAGGCCTAATTTAGTCCTCTTTCCCTTCCCATCCTTTTCTTATAAGAAAAGGATGGGAAGTGGAAGTGGACTTTCCGGATGAGGGTATGCATGGAAAGGGAAAATATTTTCTTTCTGTGCATCCTCTCCTCCGTCGATTAAAGGTAGGCAACGCATATGCAATTGCGTATGTCTATGGGCAACGGTCACTTCGCTATTTCAGCGATTTCAGGTGGCCGCTCGTTCGTTTGCCACCTTGTGATATAAAAAAAAAAATCTGATGACGAAGGAAATATAATATGAGATTTTTGTTATAGTTCATAACAGTTCATTATGTCGGAAATAATAACAATATCGTAAAACACATTTATCAATATTATCTCGGTCCAATTAGTGATTTATGTGGTTAATAAATAAAATATCATGAGGGAATATTTGGATGATAAATTTCGCAGATATTAATTTTCTGCGCGTTTGAAGTATTTATTGGTATGATAAAGAAACTTTTACTACAATAGATCTAGTAGACAAATGAATTTAATTTAATGTTAAATAATTAATATGTATGTGGGTTTTTCAATTTTAGATTTACATATGTATATTTATCCGACGTACTTACGGTGAAGGAAAACATCGCGATGCAACCTGCACATATTAGTTAAGAAACCCAAAGATATGTGAAATAACACACACTAGGTCAGCGTGATAAGTACTGTGGTAAACTCTAACTTAGGGTAGGCTTCGAGGTCCCCAGTGGGGACTTATATTAAGCTGATGATGATGTGTACATGGTCATATGTTCCTGTGTGTGCCCTACGTATGTTTCAACAATAAGTAAGCCAAACTGTCTCTTAACTAAGTCATAGGGTATTAGAAAACCAAAGGAAGCAAACAACAAAGATTAATTTTAAAATTTATTTACATTTATATACATAAGACATTCAATATACATTAAATAGATTATTATAAATACGATTACAATAGACGGAAATTCAACTCAATAGCTAATTACAGTTAGATTCATTTTCCACTGTTCCTGTCGCTTTTACATACCGCGTGTGTTAATCGTATTTCCACTGCGGCCGGAATTGCGCGACCATCTTATATGTGAAAATAGATAAAACTAAAGCATTATGTAAGAAAATATAAATAAAACATAAATTAATTTGAGTTAATACATTTTAAACTACATATTTGGACAGTAATATTAATTCAAGTGATTTCTTATATAGTTATCGTAAATTATTTTTATTTATTATTTTTATATATTTTATTATATAACTAGTTTGAATTAAATATGCACGTTTGTAGTAAAAATTTTATAGATATATATATATATATATATATATATATATATATATAATATGCGGATAATTGACACATTAATAACTTTATACTTATTTATACATTATGAACCTTTAAAAGCTAAAAATGTCCAATGTCTAATTTACTACACTAGACACTTGGAATTGAATCAATTTGATACTAGATTTAATACCAAGTCGATAAAAGACTTAAAACAATCTGTCTTAAGTGTGTTTTTATATTGACCTTGAAAAGAAATAAGAAGTCAACCAACCCGCACTTGGCCAGCGTGGTTGACTATGGCCTAGTCACCCTTGGTTTAGCGTAGGCTCCGAGGCCCTCGGTGGGGACGTATAGTGAGATGATGATGAAAAGAAATAAGCTATTTATTACGTGAAATTTTACACAACAACTTTAATTTTTAGGCACAGATAAAATTAAACTTATATTTAATTTTGTGCTCAATATTTTCTAAAATATTTTAGTGCACATACGATATAAATGTGACGTTTATTTAACGTTAAAGCATACGTACACTTAGTATTAAAAATTAATTTTAATTAAACTAGAGTTGACTAGATATGCCAACAGATTGCATTTAAAATATATAATTATATATAATATTTAATTTCTTGCATTTTAATACAATATTTATTAATCAATGAGATGAGTCTAATAACTTTATAATTTAGTAAGCGTAACTTCAGGCTTAATATTACGTCACCGTGAATACAGCGACCAGCAAGTCTTGATACGATAAAGTACTTAAATTTATTTCTTAACACGGCTATAGAAACTTATTGACTAGATATGAAACTTGTAAACACCAACAAATCTTCGACGCTGTTTTAGTAGAAAAATATCAAGGCTTTAAGAAAAGACCTTTGACTATTTCATCAAAATTTACTTCGAAATTTTTTTTGTAATCAATTACATTTTGAATTAATGCAAAGTTAATAAAAGTTTAATAGAGACTTAGATTTGTAAACTAACGTTTAACGTTAAACAAGTTTTATAAATGCTTTTTATAGTTATAATAATGCATATTAATTAAAGTATCAATCAATGTCATTTAAAGTATCCAGATTTACAAGGATTAAAATTAAACTCCAATTAACATTATGACTGTCGTCGACGGTCGATACAGCAAACGGCTCTTTTCAGATTCTCAGCAAACCCAGATTTATGCACTTGGTCGTCAATTTTAAATTGTTTTATAATATCCGGTGCTTTCACTTCGTTCGATTGATCAGTCTTGTTAACTTGTTTTATATTAACATCGTCGGATCACGTGTCCGAACAAGGATACTTCACGATCAAATCCAATTCCTCCTCATTCGGTTTAACATTCCGAACAACATTTTGTCCTTCAAATTTCTTTGGTCTATCAGTTATTTTATTTTCAATATTGACTAGAACATCGGCTATACATTTATGATCTTCTGGTGATTTAATTTCTCCATCATCACCGAATGCTGTTTCTTGTTTAACACCATCATGTCCGTTATTATTTTGTTTATCATTTTCTGTTTCAGCTTTGCTCTCTTCTTCGTCGCTATTTTCTTTTCCTTCTAATATCATTTTATGAGTAGCTTCCTCTATAACACTGTCTGTTGGTGCTTCGTTTATGCATGAGTGAGTTAATGTGAAAGGAAGTTTAAGAGATAGATCTCCTCCCATGGCGCTAAAAGTCAATTTGACTTTCACATAATAGGAGACATAAATAGCAAACACATTGCGATCGTCAGGTGAGTCTGAGTTGCATAATACTGTAGATGCGAGGCTTGCACCTGATTTCGAATAAGAATCTTCGAGAGCAATCCAGTTTTTAGTTACACCTAAAACAAATGGGGGTAAGACAAAGTACATTCGCTTCGCAGTGATTCCACAACGAACTTCAAAAACGTATAAAACTTTCGATTGTCGTGCGTCCATACAATTTTGAGGTTCGCTATGGAATTGTTTCGGAACGAATGCACTTTGTCTTTGTCTTGATCTTTAAAAAATTGTCGATGGTTTAACGATAATAATTTCCTTAATAGTTCGCTATTTAACTTATCTTTTGTGTCTGAGACCAAAAAACCCGGTAAAGCATATTGCTATCTCTGTTTTGTCTATGATAATGAGGTAATGATATGTTACGTACAGAGATTTTGGTCTCAAATATGAACGTTTAGTCAAGTCTATATATTTTTAATGTTAGTAAGCTACTTAATTGCATATGTTCTTATCGACTATATTCTACATCTATGCCAAATTGTAGCAAGATCCGTTCAGCCTTTTAAGAGAGACACAAACAAACCTCCATCCATCCAAAAATTCACATTTATAATTTTAGTTTGATACTTAGAGAACAAACAACATAAAATATCCTTACCTCTATGCGGTGTTATATTGTAACTGTCTGTGAATATTTCACCAGGCGCAACAGGAGTATCTGGTCCTTTGACTAAGGCTACGACATTTTTGAATTTCCCATTCGAAAACATGCACACATCCACGTGTTGAATAGCAAGAACCTAAAAGACGATATGAATTTGAATCATTGCTTTCCATCTTAAACATCTTTTAATTTAAACTATTCAAACTTTCGTGAGACATTATACTAAACTGATATAAAAATGGCTAAACACTCACGTATATTCGTCCGGTAACGATGGTCCTGAACGGTCCTGATGGAGGGCCCCCGATGGGCTCGAAACTAGATGGTGCCGTTACCGGACGAATATACGTGTTTAGCCATTTTTATATCATCTCTTAATTTATTGATAATATTAACACAAAATCATGTACTATATTTAACAATAAACTAACAAAGAATCTAATGAATAGTTAAATCTAGGATTCATTAATATCATTAATGGCAGTACCTTGATCCGTCTCACAGTTTTCGATGAATGATTGGACACAACGATAGTAACGTGTATAGATTCACCGTGAGAATAAGTTGCTTTATCTAACCATCCCTCGAGCTCCACCCTAGAAAGTTACCTCAAGTACGTTAATTATAAGTTATAATACTGGTCTGTTATACTTTTTTTCTTGTTAACTTTCTTGGTGTTTGGTTTCACTGCCGAGTGGAATACATTTTTGCTGATCCTTTTTGCATTCGTGATTGTAACTTTATATTTTGTTTATTTCATTTTGTAATACTTCTTTATTTGTTATTGTAAAATAATATATATTTTTTTAATTTAAGCAATGTAGAGTTAACAGATAAGAAACAAACAACGTCATAGGCCACACTAAAAATACATTAAAAAACAAACATCCAATTAAGAAAGACGGATTTATATTAGCGTTACCTAAAAAAATAAAGTGCAATTTTATATTTATAAACCTCACCTGCCATCAGATAATAAAAACGGCTTTTCAACAGTCGCCCGCGGCGCCGCCTGTTCCAAGCTCTCTGCAACAAAACAAAATTTTTTATACCACAGACAAATTAAACACAAAAGAGCGAACGTTAAAGTATATTTAGCAAATCGTAGGATGAATTTTATTATGTGTTATTTTTAAACATTCACAATAATAGTTTCATTTGGCAAGTTTCACATTGTTGACTGTAACATCATATCGCGTTGTTACATGTGCCAGTGTGATTGACTATGGTCTAGTCACTCCATATGTTGGGTCTGAACTCCATGTTGTAACATATATAAGCTAACGATACACACACATACACACTCATACACACACATCTACACAAACACGTACATACATTCACCCATACACACAGACACACACAAATACACACGTTAAGCTATATTAAGTATATCGCTGTCTCTATTTTTTCAAATGCAATTTGTGAGATAACATTTTTTTCCAAATGTGTCAGTCGAAAAACGCCTTTATATCCTAAATATTTATACGCCATTTAATTTTTCTGTAAAAAATAATATTACTCACCGATTTCTTTTTTTCTTCCTCGTGAATTTTCATCTGATTCCATTTTTGTTTTATTTTTAAGTCTGTAAGCAAAAAAATCGTACATTTATTTGCGTTTACGTAGAATTCGTGTTGAATAAATTCTTAATCAAGCAGCATTTGAGTTCTATTAACTTAGCTTCAACTTAAATAAGTTATAAGAGTTCATTCAAATAAAATTACGCTGCCTTTTAAACGTCAACATTTTATGAAAGGGTTTTTTTTTATTTTAATTTAAATTATTTAACACTTTCAACCATAGATAGGACTGGCCATCTATATCCCTGAATTATTTATTCAAATTTAAATATCGAATATATTGATCAGTATTTTTTTATTTTTAAATAAACAATAGAAATATTTTATTATTAATTTGAATCTACTAGTAATAACAATTCCTTACTATTATATTAAACAATATAATAGTACAAAATACATCTCATTATTTTCTGTTACCTGAGTACATTATGATGTGCCAATGCGCTGAGCGTGTTGTGGTGCGGGGAGTGGGGCAGGACAGCGGGGGGAACGCGTCCCGGCCCCTGCAGCACTCGGATGCCCATACGCACCGTACTACGCCTGGATATCTTCTCATCTGCTCTCTCGGCTACGGCAAAATACTTTCTTTAGATATATATACAGACTTTTCGATTATGTTTAGATATAATAAAGTTTTCGAAGCCGCTTTTTCGAGAGCGTAAGTTACTCTCGATGGTTGCCCATCATTGCAAAAAGATGGCACTGTAATAACAAAGTTTTCAAACGAAAATTCCACCGAAAATAAACTCTTTAACAATTACATGATAGTCAAAATTGGTAATTACGTTATTTGTTAAGATAACCGGAAGTTAAAGTAAGATTTTTCAAGTATAATATATATTCAAGAAACTAAGATGAACGTAACTTAACGAATAATCTATAACTATTCTATATATCAGGTTAATAATGATTCTTACCTAAATATGCTCGTACATCGTATGAGGTGCCTATAGGCGCACCGTGGTACTGTTTTGCTGGCACCAGCTGCACGCTAGGTGGCGCCAGTGGCGTCAGTTCCAAATGGAATGGGAACGCATTCGCTCCCAAACGTTTTATCAACGCCTCTTGTAGCGGAGAATTCGGTTCTCTGTCGTGACTGCAACGTATCGGCCAGATTTGAACCATGCTCATTATGGCTTCATTGCAGAACTTTAGTCCCATCACTTCTTCATCTTCTCTGCCATAGCTAAAAAAACATTAACATTTTTAAAGACTAGAGGTATTAGGTATGATTGAATTCCGACTTCATCTGACATTCTTACGGCGAAGGAAAATATCACATGCACATATCTAAGGAGAAATTCAAAGATATGTGTGAAGTCAACCAACCAGCACTGGGACGCCGTGGTTGACTATGGCCTAGTCACACCTACCTTATGGGAAGCTTCGAACTCTTCGAACTTATAACAATTGATTATGATTATTTAAATATTTAATTTGTTAATCTTCGATTTCAATGAATATTTGCGCGATTTTTTTTTTGTTAAAAGTACTTTTTCCGATTTTTGACAGATCAAGGTTGGTATTAAAATGTTTGGATAAAAAAAAACTTACCGAAAGGTTAACGTGACTTGTCCGAACAATTTCTTGTTTTCCAAACACTCAGGCTCCACGTGCAAAACTCCTTGGATCTTGTCAATATAACCATTCTCCACGACCAAATCGCGGGAAGCCAAATACAGCGTTAATTTATTATTTGGTGATGATTTTTTAAACACTCTGTGAATACGATAAAAGATTTTAAAATTATTTCAATTAGTGGTAAATTTAAATTCTTTTTTTTTTTAATTTACCGTTGAGAATTAAGTGCGTTGTCAGTCGTCATATTGAGTTAATTTTCCGTTTACCTGAAACAATGAAAATGCCCGTTAATAAGACAATAATAATATAATATATAATATTATAAATGCGAATGTTTATATGAATGAACGAATAGATGGATGCATGGATGTTTGTTTGAAGGTATGTCCGGAACGGATCAACGGATTTTGACGAAATTTGGCACACATGTAGAACAAAGTCTGGAAGAAAATATAGGCTACTAATTGTGTTTGTTTTTAATTCAGCGCAAACGGGGTCATGGGCGACAGTTAGTTTATTATAATTTTACATATATTATCGTATACCATAAAACCGTTAAATCGTTCGAAGTTAGTCATCGCTTTTTAAAACATGAACACCTATTTTATAAAATGCGATCACAGGATGTGATTAAGATAAATTTGTTTTCTTGGACATCTTCCAAGTTGCTGAGCGACGAAACCTAATTTTAACAAATTGTTAATTAATTCACTAATTTGTAATTGTGTCCGTTAAATTACAATTTCTTGACTGAGTTTGACACTTTCAATATAAGTTTTGATTATATTGAAATTAGACATTATTTTTAGGTTTCTGTACCTCGAAGGGAAAAAAAGAAACGTTATAGGATCACCTTGTTATCCGACCGTCTGTCTATCCTTTTGGCGCAAATCGACACTCGCAAGTGAAGCAAAACTTACAGGCGACTTCTCGTGAACTTAAAATCTTGAAATTTGGTACGAAGCAACATCTTATATCTTACTAATATTATAAATGCAAATGTTTAGAATGATGGATGGATGTTTGAAGGTATCTCAGACAGGAACAGATCTCGATGAAATTTGGCCCACATATAGAAAATATTAAGTAATTTTGATTTTTTTTTTAATTTCGAAAAAAGTAAAGGAAAAATTGAGAAAACCAAAACCTATTTACCTACAGTTTTGTACGGAACACTCGATGCGTGAGTCCGACTCGCACTTGATCGTATTTTTTCTTTGAAATATTACGATTAAAGTCACAAGACATTATTGAATTTTATTTCTAGTCTTTATTAAGTCTAGATTAACATTACTTTAGTTCGTATAACTATATACTTCTAGATTATTCAAAAGATAATACATAACACATCATTATCATCATCATCATCAGCTCACTGTACATCCACACTGAGGGGCTCTACCCTAAGTTAAGGTGATTAGGCCATAGTCAACCACGCTGGCCAAGTGCGGGTTGGTTGACTTTACACATATCTTTGAATTTCTTCTCAGATATGTGAAGGTTGCATCACGATGTTTTCCTTCACCGTAAGAACGTCGGATAAATGAACATATGTCAATCGGAAATCAAAAAACACATTGGTACATGGCGGGCTTCGAACCCCTGACCTTTTTTTTTTCAGATGGGATCGCTTTATGCATACTCCGCGCCCCGGGGGGACGCGGTAGTTATGTGGGATTCTCCTCCATAGCGGAGGCATACCCACTAAACCCCTTTGTTCCTCCAACGCATCGGGACGGGACCACGGGCACGCTTTCGCTCTCGTCCGCGGCCCAACCCCTGACCTGCAGATTGCAAGTAAAGTGCTTGACCACTGAGCCACCGACGCTCTTACATACATAGTATTATATTATACATAATATATACAACGCCTTATATCTGAATTGTAATTAATATCAGTCCTTATGAATATTAGAAAAGGTGGTTTATATTCGAGTCGAGTACAAAAGAACTCAATTCTATTGTTCAAAAAATATTCGAGTAACTCAGACGATTACGAATTAATTAGATACTGTATTTTACAATTTCACAAACTTTATTAGATTTATTTTTGTTAGATTAATTAAATTTTAATACAAACTGTTAAAATTTAAAGTCAAAAAGGATTTTTTTATGTATTTTATAATTTTGATTATTGTCATTTTTATCGATTTAAATAATAATTTTATTATCACAAAAATCTATATCCAGACTAGCTTCATCATAGCCGTTTCGGAGGAGAATGGTAACTAACATTGTGACACGAGAATTTTATATGTAAGATTATAAACTTCCATTACCTTTTTATTTTCTGTTCACACTTTTAAATTACTCCGATTTTCTATTGTTTTTCACACAAAAGATGAATGTTTTACAGGCCTAATTTAGTCATCTTTCCCTTCCCACCCTTTTTCTCAAAGGATGGGAAATGGAAGTGGACTTTCCGGAGGAGAAGATGCATGGAAGGGGAAAATATTTTCTTTCTGTGCAACCTCTTCTCCGCATATGCAATTGCGTATATCTATCGGCAACGGTTACTTCGCTATTTCAGCGATTTCAGGTGGCCACTTACTCGTTTGCCACCTTATAATGTAAAAAAAAATGTTTTCCACTAAAAAGGTACTCAATAATGTGTCCAATTTAAATTACAAAACATAACAAATATTCACAAGACATTAATCTATTTTAGAACAGCTAAATGATGATCAATGTTGTTAGAATTCATCTCATATGCTCATAACACTCTGGCTATAAATATCTGACTCAAACAGATGTCAGAGTTGGCAAGAGCTGGCTAATTAATGGACTATCTAAATCAAACTGATACATGATAAATGTTAATTAGGTAATATGAACAACAAAAACATATGTAAACGAATATTAGTCTTTGAAAATGTGGAAATAAAATTTAATGTTACTAATATTATAATGCGAATGTTTCTATGTTTAGGTGAATTGTTAGAAGGTATATCGAGAACAACTTCATGGATATTGTTTTATTTCGTATATAGAACACAGTCTAGAATTATACTACTACTACTACTACTAAATTAGTTTTTTTTTTAAACTGATATATAAACACGGCTAAACACTCACGTATATTCGTCCGGTGGCGGCACCGACTAGTTTCGAGCCCATACTGTATACCAGTACCACTCATCCTGATGAAGGGCCCCCGATGGGCTCGAAACTAGTCGGTGCCGCCACCGGACAAATATACGTGAGTGTTTAGCCGTGTTTATATATCAGTTTAGTATAATGTCTCACGAAAGTTTGAATAATATAATAGTCTTTTTTTATTTCGCGTGAACGCAGTTTCGGGCAACACCTAGTTTATTTTAAATTCGAATTAATTTCTATTTGCTATAAGTAAGTGAGTTACACACACACTCACACTGTGCTGGTGTACTGGCACAACACTAGTCTTACTAAAAGTTGACGTTTATGACCCCTCACTAATCATTGTGTACCAGACTTTGTAACGAAAGCACGTCATTCGCGCCAAATGATTCTAACTAATACCGCCTAAAAATAGTAAACAATTTTTTAAGTAAATAAGAAGAATAGAAATATTTTGTAGATGTGTTGCCAGTGGAAACATAGACTAAAAATGTTTTTAGGGAATTAAGGTCAATCGTGTTCCCGTAAATGTTCGGTAATTCGTGATTCATTCCCTTCCCAATAATTGCTACTTAAAGCGATTTATCGACCCCTTTGCCAAATTTAGCTTATTCTGTAGGTTACCTCTACCTCTATAAATTAAAAAACCACACGTAATTAATTCTCTAATTCTCTTCCCACCATTGTATAAGGAGTGATTGGGAAAGGAAAATGGATTTGGTGGGAGGAAAGGACGTAGTTTGGAAATATTATCTGTGAGCACATTTAGGCAACGCATCTGCTTTCGACTTTTTGGAGAAATTAAGTAGCTAGCTTGCCACATTTTACTAAATGAATATCATGAAGTTTGGTATATAATGTTACTTGATATATTACAAACTCAGTATACATATGTTACGTGACACCGCAACCTATGCCAGAGCATGATTCGACCACAATTGCCCCAATTTTACTCTGATGCTGACGTAGGCAATTAACATTCACCGAATCAGGGCGATCTAAATAATAAATGTTTAGTACCCATGAATATTAGGCCGAGACAGTTCATCGTCCGAGCGCGCAATAAATTATGCCACATATCTACTGAAGATTTAATGATTATCAGAATTTTATACTTAGACGTATGTTTGTGAATTTCCACGAATCAAAGGATGTGAAGTAAAGCTTTCTAACCTTCTAAGTATATATGAAGAAGGAAAAAGACATGAATATATCGATGTTACAAACCAATTTATAAATTTCTGTTTGTCTGTCCGCGAGGCCGCGTTTGTTCCGGGTAATCTCCGGCATGGCGGGCATATTATATTCTACTTTTTTCGTTTTAAATTCTGCGCCGATAAAGCCGCGGGTAACGGTTGGAATTTAAATAATATTCGAAGTAAAACATTTGGCCAACCACGAGATCGAAAACTAAAAAATAAACTCCGAAATGTAAGGCTATTCTACGATAGTCGTCTTTTGTTTTTCTAAATAAAGATATCTTTTTAATTTGTTTTTTTTTTTCATGCAAACAAAGTCACTGGCAACAGATGATATAAATGTACGTGTTTTAAATTAAAACCATTCCATTCATTGTATAAAATTATTGTAATTTAAACATAATAAACAATTAACTCACTGCTACTGCGGAAACTTAATTTGTAAATATAAATATTAATACGGATCTAGATGTTTTGAGTTATAACAAACATAAATAACCTTATAATAACAAAATACTTTAAATTATTAATTATTTACATTGAAATAAACGTTGACAAGTATACTGAATATATTATATTCAATTCAAATTATACAAAAAAAAGGTTCTTGACAGACAGACGGACGGACAACAAAGCGATCCTATAAGGTTCTGTTTATTTCCTATGAGGTACGGAACCCTAAAAACGTATGAATTATTTATAAATTCCACCAAATTTAGTGGTAATCAAGGGTAGGCTCGTTAAGTAATTTATTTTATTTATTAAAGTTATTCGACGTTCTTACGGTGAAGGAAAACATCGTGATGTAACCTGCACATATCTGAGAAGAAATTCAAAGATATGAGTGAAGTCAACCAACCCGCACTTGGCCAGCGTGGTTGACTATGGCATTATCACCCTTAACGTAGCTCACCCTCGCTGGGACGTATAGTGAGCTGATGATGATGATTAAAGATTTGTACGCAATGCATAGAAATGCGGTGATGTACTGGTGGGCTTGACTCTAAAAGAGTTCTCTTACAGCTAACCATGTTATAGAGAAATGATACGTAGTACGTATCGTATTTCGTATTTATTTTTTATTCTAAGGCGGATGCTCACGAAGTGTGGTTAAACTAGTATTTTTAAAAGTAACCAGTCGTTTTTCAGATATCTACGTATGTCACTAAGGATTGTAGGCACTTTTTAATTTCGAAGTATTTATAAATATTTTTTCCAATTAGTTGTCGAATCCATGGAGACGTTCGTGGTGGTACATTTATAAAGAGTTTGACCGGAATACGCGGGCACAAATAAGCAATAATAAAAAAATAAATAAAAATAAATTGTTGACTGACCTTAGTAAAAGAATATATCATTCACCATTTGTTAAAAACAAAAAAACAACTCAGTATAATAATTTTACAAAAAGTAAATACGTAAACACATAAAGCATTCATGACACATAAGAAATTCGTTCGTGTGTTTCAATATAAAAGCGATTATTCACCAGAGCGGAAATTATTTACATAATTCCTGTCTGAGTGGAACGGAGCTCAAATTAAGCGACAAAATTATGTGACACCCTCAATCTTTTAATTCTGTACGTACACAGTGTTATACCAAATTTATAGGATTTCATTACAAACTCGAATTCATATATTTACGCGAACGAGAGCCAGAATTGTGTATTTTCATTCGCTGATATATCTTCATACTATTTGATTCTTAACGCTGGTTAAATAAAGAAGCTTTCACCTTGATATGTAGAAATAGCAAAAGTATTGTTTACATTTTGTCGTGTTACTATTTATTATGAACAACTGATTTAAATGAGTATTTATATACATATACATACAAATAACAAATTTGTGTTATTTGCAGAAGAATACGCTTCAAAATTATTTTACTCAATTAACTACAATAAGTTTAAATGATCTTTTCATATTCACTTCGTCCGCGCGGAATTAAAATAAAACTTAATTAGTAGCCTGTGTGTTTTTCCGGTATATGTTCTACATCTGTGCCAAATTTCAGCGAGATCCATGCAGCCGTTCTAGAGATACCTTCTTACAAGCTTTTACTCATCCATCCATCTAAACTTTCGCAATTATAATATTAATAAGATACAATTATCAGGAACTTCAAAATTACTTTCATTATGTCTACATCCTATTATCTAACTTTACAACGTAACATGACCTTTGCTGTTATTAATAACTAATGCTTGGGTTGTAAGAGCAAGGCCTCACGCAACTTAATTACTCTGTCTAACGCAAGAAGCTTTCGTTTTCATTAGAACTTCATGCTTTGCGAAGCTTATTGAATGTTTATGAAGGTAATTTAATGAGTTACAAAAAATACTTACATAATTTTATTTATAACTTAAAGTAAGAATAAAGAATGAAATTTTATGAAGTTCATAATAAAGTTACTGACTAACTGATAACAACAGAAAATAATAATCCTAAGGATCTGTTTTTCACAAGATTTCTGCTAGTAATTAACATCATAAATAACTTTAAACTCTAAAATAACTTTATTGTTCTTCGCCCATGGACAGGGGACTCGTGTCCAAACTAGGGTGATACCCAGGTGGGTGATTTTTTCCCAGAGAGGAATGCTTTATGCATACTCCGCGCCCCGAGGGGGACGAGGTAGTTATGTGGGATTCTCCTCCATAGCGGAGGCATACCCATTAAACATCTCTGTTCCTCCAACGCATCGAGACGGGGCCACGGGCACGCTTTCGCTCTCGTCCGCGACCCAGGGCGACACCCTGTCTGATGGATAACCAGGCCAACGCCCAACAGACTACCAGATATATACTTATGATAATTTTAAATTTTACATAGAAGATGAGACTATTAGAATGGATTTACCAAAATTCAAGCCCAAAAAGATAAAAGTATAAAGTGAAGGATAGCAGTTTGTATCCAAAAATAGTTCTTTCTTTGTAGTACTTGGGTTTTCACAAACACTTATCAGTAATGTTACTTTAAAGATGGTTAAGTGTTTTCAAAAACTTCATTAAAAAGGCGTGTATGAGACTATAATTTAAAAGAAAACATAATAAAAATTAATGTCGCAGTTAACTAGAGCTGCGCAGGAACATAAATAAACAACCTTGTTAATTATAACAATAATAGAACTTACTCATGAACACAGTTTCGTACTAAAATTTTGTTAGCTATAAGCTTATTTTATCGCACAATATTATATTGTTAACTATATTGTAGTGTAGTGTAAACATATCGTTGGAAAATATATATACTGCGATCCGACTTCGTACGGATAACTTAAATATCAAAAAGTAGTTTTGGAGTTTATCTTGAACATATAATTTGAAACAATACTTGAACGAATTGTTTTTAAAGATCTAATTAAGTATTTAATATATATAATTTATTTAATCAACAAAGATGCATGTTTATAGAACATGAAGAAACAAAAATGAATCGAGTTTTTTTTTTAAATAAGACCCTCTTAAACAAATGAAGCGCAATAAAGTCTTTCTAATAAAGTTAATTTCTTTGAAATCTGACAGAACGAAATCCGATGTAAGATCACCATTAAGGCTATATTGGTTACAATAAAAAACCCGACCTGAAAATTTGGAGCACGTATAAGATAAAAAAGTTGCCGACATCTGATATTGCGAAAAGCAAGTTAGAATCAATGGATATGTAAAATTTTTATTAACTTTAGTAAAATACTGCACAAAAAATAATATTATTAACTAGTTAAATAAAGAACAGATTTTAACAGTAAAAATTATAATTTGTACACCACGAGAGCGTCGATGGCTCAGAAATTAAACACTCGACTTATAATCTACAGGTCCTGTGATCAATTCCATCAGATACCAATGTGTCTTTCGATTTACGTATGTACATTTATCTGAAGTTAAAACGGCAAAGAAAAATATAGTGCACATATCGACAAAGAAATTAAAAGATATGTGTAAAATCAACTCAAACTGTGCTAGCGTGGTTGACTATTGCCTTAGGATTGCCTAACTATATATTCCGATGATGATGAAACATCACTCAGGTCTTCGAATTCAATACAATTTAAACAAAGCTACTGTATTCTAATTTGTAGTAAATCTTTTATTATAATGATCCTTTAGAAAGTTCATATCATAATTCACATCAATGTTAGGCATTAAATAAACTAGCATTGACTTCCGGTGCATTTATAATTTAACTTTACAAATGGAAAACTGCACGTAATAACTCCACTGATATATTTACAGTGCGCCTAAAACCCATTTAGTATTTTATGCCAACGAACCGGATTTGCAGTTAGCTTAAAATAAAATGTTCAGAACGTTTCCACGTTCAGATAGAAATATTTTTTGTACAAACTTAAAGATAAATTTGGAATATTTTATTGTAAAAATCACTATTAATATTTTATTGAAAAAAGGATCTTGACAGACAGACGGACGGACAAAGGGATTCTAAAAAGACGGAATTTTTCTTTTCGAGGTACGGAACCCTAAAGAGTACGGACTAAGTCTGTAGATGTCGTTTGTTGTAATAAAAAAATGT
Source organism: Papilio xuthus (assembly GCF_000836235.2). NCBI lineage: Eukaryota > Metazoa > Arthropoda > Insecta > Lepidoptera > Papilionidae > Papilio > Papilio xuthus. Next base: position 5,746,894 of record NW_013530969.1, read on the forward strand.
TCAGAACATCTAAAACACTGTAGTTTAAAAACAAAATCAAAATACCAAATGTTTTTTTTTAAGTTTAATACTTAAGTTTGTAAAATTAACCATCTTAAGAATGAATTAAAAATTACCTAACGAGAATAGCGTGTGTGTGTTTCGTTGAACTGTTATTTTATTATATTTTGATAACATCGTTTTATTTGGTACACCATTTTTAACGACGTGTAACTAAAAGTGAGCAAATCGCAAACATGTGTCGGATGGCCATTAGCTATAAACTGGATCATTATTACACACCCCATTACTACCCCATTAAAAGTGCTTTCAGAACAAAGGTTTATGTGAGTTTACTATTTTTAAATGTAGAGCTAAAGGTTGAACTATACTTTAGTAAAGATAACCTAAGTCGTAAAAGTACACTGACTTTGGTTAGGTTAGGTTCAGAAAATCTTAAATTTCTTTTAATTTAATTATTATAATATTTCAATACATATTATTACTATATTATACTTCAATATAATTAAATATGACAATATCACTTGTGATCCAAGAATGCCAATGAAACTTAAGGGACAGATCTACAAGTCCATCGTAAGACCTGTCGTATTGTACTGATCTGAATGTTGGGCCACCAAGGTTTCGGATGAAAGAAGATTGCATGTAGCTGAAATGCTTATGCTAAGATGGATGTGTGGTGTGACAATGAAGGATAAAGTTAAAAATGTGTATATTAGAGGAAGTTTGAAAGTAGCGCCAGTGATCGAGAAATTGAGGAGTAAAAGATTAGCGTGGTTTGGACATGTTATGAGGCGGGATGATGATGATATAAGCAAAAAAGTAATGAGATTGAATGTGGATGGCTCCAAGGGTAGGGGAAGACCAAAAAAAGTATGGAATGACTGTGTGAAAGAGGACATGCGTAAGAAGGGGGTAGACTCGGATATGACGGCTGATAGAGATGCATGGGGAGTAGTACATACTTTGCCGACCCTCGATAGGGATAAGGGCAGGTTGATGATGATGATGATGATGAATATCACATTTCTTTGTATTTCTTTTGATTTAATAATAATTTACAAATCTGATTTGGACTATTCTTCATAAATCTGTGAATTTGGCATTTTAAAAAAATGTTGTTAACTCCGGTTTTTTAAGAAATTCATAGGGATTATGTTTTTGTAAATGTTTTTGCTGAGAAAACGCACGTCTTCGTTGTTTTATTAACTATACATTGTTATTATTACTTCTTATAATACTATTATAATTATAAGTACCAAGTCGTTGTCCGCGGTCGTGTTTTATTTATTTCCAGCCCTCGCTTGTTCCATTGTTTAATTATTCCCTTTTGCCCGCCTCTGGAACTGAAAATGTCCCGAAACCCCTTTAGCGTTATAGAACTAATGAATATTTGATATTTCATTTATAACTATCATTCTTTTGATATTTTCAAAACGTTCGTACAAAATATATAATCTATCGTTTTTGAAAACCATAAAATAACATAAGAATTAAATGTGCTTTGTATTTCCCAAAAAGTATTGTAAAAATCAGCACTGGTTGGAACTCTACTAGTGCTCCGGGTACATTACTACTTCCCTGTGTAATTCTGTAGTACCCCTCTCTATCCAGCGTCCTTACGCAGTTGTTCAAGCGCCCTACCCTAACGCTTGCCCTGGTAAAGATGCCAACAAGCAAGTGTCTTTATATATTCCTATCACAATGCTTATGTAATACATATATGTACTGTATACATTAGTATATGAGCACATAGAACTGTAAATATTTTGTAATCATCCAGCCACGTCAGCGGATGTTGTTATAACTTGAGAAAATAATATGCATATAATGAAGAAAATTCTCTTTGTAAAAACACTATTGTTGTGTTGACTTTGTCAACAAATGAAGCGATCTCATTACAAAGATATTAAAGAATAGAATGACAATTATTATACAGATTTTTTTCTTACCTAAGGCATTATTATTAAGTTAATTTTCACAAATCAAATACTCGTATTAATATAAAGTACCTGGATCACCGAGCTTTACTCGGTTTTTTTTTTTAAATTGTGTTTTTTGGAAATTATATTTAAGTACGAATTACTATTAAAATGATGAAATATGAATAATATTTTTCGATCTTACCGATAGAAAAAGTTAATTTTATGTTTAAGCTGATTATCGATAAAACACGAATAAAATGACATTTTCTTAAAATGATTCCTAGCTAGATCGATTTATCGCCCCGAAACCCCCTATATACTAAATTTTATGAAAATCGTTGGAGCCGATTCCGAGATTCCAATATACATAATATATGTATATAAGAATTGCTCATTTAAAGATATAAGATAAGATAAGATATTGAGATTAAATTCAGCAACTTATAAGTTATAATACACTTTTCAATATTAAATTTTAGAAAATGATATTAGATGAGCAATGGATTAAATATGTCAAATAAATTCCGTCCAATAACTATTGCAAAGTGTTTCTATAGGTATACCAAATTTATAAATTATTCAGAAGGGTCGTTTAATTTGATAGGACTCTTTTTATTGAAGTTAAAAATGTAACGAGTTATTTCGGTACGTGAATACGTATGAATGTCAACTTTACTAAAATTATAATACGAGTTACATAAGTGAAGTGTTTTTCTCTGGATTATTCATACATAGGAAAGTTGTTTAATAAAGAAAAATCATCATCAGCTCATTATACGTCCACAACAAGGGGCTCGGAGCCTACCCTAAGTTAAGGGTGATTAGGCCATAGTCGACCACGCTGGCCAAGTGCGGGTTTGTTGACTTCACACATATCTTTGAATTTCTTCTCAGATATGTGCAGTACGTCGGATAAATGTACATATGTAAATCGAAAATCGAATAACACATTGGTACACGGCGGGATTCGAACCCAGGACCTGCAGATTGCAAGTGAAGTGCTTGACCCCTGAGCCACCGACGCTCAAGAAAAAAAATCAATAAGCATGAATATACACAATAGGATCGAAACCTTACTCGCAATTTAGCTCTTTAGACTCCCGGATAACAATACAAAATAACTAGAAAGAAGATAACAACAAGAAAACGCTGAAAAATGTTTTTATTTTACGATTTGTGGATGTTCAACATATCTCTATATTTTTAATGGTTATTGCTGTTTTAAAAGCCTAAAGATAATCTGGTACTAGTGGTCGCCTGCGACTTCGTCATCACAGAATTTAAAAAGCCTATGATATGACCGCGGCCTTGCGGACAGACATACATATAAAGAGATGAAAAAAATTAAAAATTATATCAGATACGCAAATAAGTCACGTGTATGAAATAAGATTATTGTTCTCGTATTACATACAGACACTCCAATTATATAAATACTAGCTGTCGCCCGCGACTCCGTCCGCGCGGGATTAAAAATAGATATTGGCCGATTCTCAGACCTACTCAATATGCTCACAAAATTTCATGAGAATCGGTCAGGCCGTTTCGGAGGAGTATGGGAACGAAAATTGTGACACGAGAATTTTATATATAAGATGTATGTATGTATGTTTGGCTGCTACAGCAAATTCGAATGTTAACCAATACGAATGCACGGGTGACCATTATTTGTGGTTAAAACTCGGAGCAGTCGACAACTAGTAATTACGAGAACAATGTTTCATGCAAGCTTGAATTTCTCGTTAACAAACTATGTGACTTCGTATTAATTGTAGTACTTTGACCATTATGACAATAATGACAGTCCTTTCTTGTGTTTAATTGTTATTCCTTTTTTTCTCTTACAAAAGACAGAGACAAACATATGTTTTGTATAAATGGTGACAGAGAAATCTTATAGACTCATCTTACAAAGAGAAGTGTTCGTATATGACAATTATTTCTCGTGTAATGTCTACAAAAAAAAATAAACAAATAAATATTGTAACTAAAAAAATTGTTAAAGATCACTGATGTACTCTTTCGTCTTCACGAAAACCACTTTAGTGAGTCACTAGTAATTCTAAATCTATACGTTTTTGGTGGAAATTTATTTATACAAAGTAAAAGATTTTTACGTTTTGTTATTTCTCGCACGTTTTCGGTCTCAACGTAAATAAACCTAGCGTTCTGTAGACGCTACATTTAACATACAACCGCAGAAATATGAATGGAAAGTATTTTTATTACGAAATACTTTCCTCGTATTCTTCCCGGTACATTTTGCATAGCAACACCGGAGAAAACTCATTGTCTATGAAAAAGAAACTATAAAACTTTTCATGTTTGCAGTACTTGTGGTAAAATTAAAAATAGAAACTATTGTTAAATATGTATGTAAACAAAAACACTTGATATTTACTTAATATTAAATAGAGAAAATGTTCTGTTTGTTCATAACGGCTAACCTCTAAAACTTATCACGGGATATGATAGCAAATATTATCAGATCTGTGTTATTATGTGGGCATGAATAACTAGACATTTCAAAACAACTTCAGTTTAGTAATTCTAAAAAAAACATTACTTCTACCTATTTGGGGTAAACAACCTACTAGGTTTTTTATGCGTAGATCTTACTAATATTATAAATGCGTTCCTTGTGCGTACCGCAAAGGATTAGAACAAGTTGCCAGCCTCTGTTTTTCCGTCCAAATATGATATTGGGACCTTCAAAAGTAGAGTGAATAGGCACTTACTAAGCTAGCGCATACCATCTTTAGACCAAATCTCCACTTCACCAGGTGGGATCGTGGTCAAGCGCTAGCTTGTAAAACGTAAAAAAAATGCGAAAATTTGGATGTATGGATAGATGTTTGTTAGAAGGTATATCCAGAACGTTTCAACTGATCTCGATTAAATTCCGCAAAGTTGCAGAACATAGTCTGGACAAACACATAGGTACTAAGTTTAATTTAGAAAAGAAAAAGGGTGTGTCAGAACTACGCCAAACAATGGTCCGTAGTCTCTGTCTATCTCTGAGTTATGTCGTGATTTATGTTGTAGAAACGATATGTAATTCTAGTGTTTTACTGATAAGAAACTACGGCAATTAAAATAATAGTACAAAGTTATACCAATTAATTTTAAAGTTGTTAATTTTTGATTACTAATCTAAACTAATCCGAGAAGAATATTATTTCATACGTTAAAACTCTTAAACAATAACATTTTATATGTACATATGTACGTAAAATCAAGAATACATTATTATGTACTATGTGTTTGAGGTTATAAAACTTCATACAGCGTCATTAAAAACGTATAATGTGAGCATAAAGTTTCCGTTTCGTGTCAAAACATTAATAACCATTGCAATACACTGGCAACTTGCCAGATATGAAATTGACATTGCATTTGAAATATTTTTTTTTAATCTTAATCCGTAATAAATCTTTTACCTATGTCTTTTTACTAAATCAAGGAAAATAAAATAATTAAAAGGTGTACTTACTAATATTATAAATGCGAATGTTTAGATATATGGATGGATAGACGAATGAGTGAAGATATCCAGAAGGCTGTATGGATCTCGCTGAAATTTGGCATAGATATCGATTATAGTGGAAGAACACACACTAACTAGCCTACTTATTAATTTTTTTTTTAATTCCACGCGGACAGAGTCGCGGGCGACACCTAGTAATATAAAAAAATTACTACATGTTGTAAACAAAAGTCTTCATCGATGTATAAGCTAATAAGCAGATATCATACGGTTTTTCCTTTACTGAGTGATTCATGAGAAGTGACGCATAAGCGAGGAAAATATTTGCTTTCTTTACGTCCTCCATCGATTAAAGGTAGGCAACGCATCTGCAATTGCGAATGACTATGGCCGCTTGCTAGTTTGTATGTGACATAAAAAGTTTATTCAGATTCAAAATGAAGACAGTTTTTAAAGAACTACACTAGTCTGCACCTATATTAAGACAGCAGTAAGTATTTTAGCGTAACCAATATGGCGTTATAAAGTAAGGGCGTTATAGGATTAGCACTTTATAGTAAAAGGTTCGTCGCTTTAAATCTAATTGGTAATTTACTAATTTATTACATATTTTTATTCAAAGTTATTTTATTTTCAAATAGCTGTCATCCGCGGCTCTGTCTGGGTAGGAATTTAAAAAAAATCTTAAATAATAGTCTATGCATTCTTGCAGGCAATGTTCTATATGTGCCAAACAGCGAAATCTATGCTGTTCTAGAGATACATTCAAACAAACATCCATCCATCAAAACATTCGCATTTATAAAGTAAGTTTGAAATACGGTTAAGGGCAGTTTTACATGTAAGAAGAAACATTGTTGTCTAAAATTTTATAATAAAATTCTCATATCACAATTTTCGTTCCCATACACCTCCGAAACGGCTTCACCGATTCTCATGAAATTTTGTGAGCATATTGAGTAGATCTGAATCGGCCAACATCTATTTTTAAAACCGCGCGGACGGAGTCGCGGGCGACAGCTAGTCATTTTTATAAAACTAAAGATTTTGTTATCAATGACCATGACCTTTTGATACTTTTCAACGTACTTCAGTGTAAAGTGACTGAGTTCGAAATTGTGAATTAAAATATGGATTCGTAACTTTTCTTTAATTGTAGAGTCTTATAAATAATTAATTTTTATTTATTTTTAATGGGGAATAAAAGTTAAAAAATAATTTTGTATCAAGAAAATTTGACGTACTTTTGGCAACTAAATAAATATATATAGAAATATCTTATTCTTTAAGATTCAGATTTAAGAGCAATAAAAACATTTATTCGATATAAGTAATGTTTTATATTTATAAATATATGAAAATAAAAAGCAATATTGAACAGAGGAAACATTCATAAATTACGGAAGTCCATTTGCATACCGCGGTGTATTTCCGCCTCTGTATCTGTCAACGTTACAATAAATCACAGGCCATTTATAACGTTCATTAGCGATAGAACTCACCTGAAAAAAAAATCTTCTAACAGCTTACAATTATTCACTTCACAAAAACTAAATCACTTTTAAATAGTTTTTATTTTATAGCCAAAAATATAAACTACATAAAACTAACACTTAAGAAATTAATCATAATTAAGTTTTAAATATATAAATTAAATAATTGAACACATCGCTTATAATTTAATATAATATTTATAATTCGCGTTCAATCACGGAGCAACTGGCACACGTCCACTCTTCACCGCGACTAAAGCTCGACTCACGACGATTCAGTGAAGCCTCAAACGCTGAAAGTTTATACGTGCAACAAGTACTTATGTGTTCCCAAATTTTGTTATACGACTACATAGGCTTTCCAGACTGAAACTGTTGTTATTTACTCGTAGCTATTCGTTATAAATAATTACCATTTCAAAATACAATATATATATAACAATAGAATAGTTGTCATGTTAAGAAAGAGTAATTAGTTAAAAAGGTACTAATAATTTACTTACTTCTTTTGTTCTTTTTAAAAAGCTTCATTTTAAAATAATATGTGCGGGTCAATGACCTTGATGTCTAAAGTCAAGTCAACCACTAGCCCAGAGTGGATTATTAGGCTTCACTATCAACCAGATCCCAGCGGTCAAGGTAGACTGCTGTAATTCACAGAAAACCCGGTAGGGGTTCACGATGGTGGGAAATGAAGCCTAGGGTACACATGTTGACAAAAAAATGTAGGGAAAAATACGAGAAAAAATCTACCATATCATCATCAACTTGCCCTTATCCCTACGGAGGCGCAGTATACTCCATACATCTCTATCAGCCGCCATATCTACATTCACCCCCTTCTTACGCATATCTTTCACACAATCCATCCATATTTTCTTTGGTTTTCTTCTACCTTAGCAGCCTTCTATATTCAAACAAAATCTACATAACTCTCTTATAATATTTTTAGAAATTAAACCGTTTTAATTGTTAAAATCCAATCGAAACTTTTAACCGGTGAGCATGACTCGGTCGCATTATATCGCATGGAAAATGCACCGAACGTTCGCCTCAATACAAAGTTTCCTCGACATCCGTATAGCTTTAAGTTTCAATTGCTTTAGCGGCGACTTTGTTGGCACGTGTTGGATATACTTTTTGCTTTAGGCTTTATTATTTCGTTCCGCAATTTCGAATTTAATAAAACTTACGCTGAGTATGACAGTCAGAAAGTCAAGCTATTAAATGCAAGCAGTTTAGTTTTTTACAAATATTTTTTTATTGATTGCAGGTTTCTTTAGCTATATCGTTGGCTGCTTATCGCCGGCTTATCGTTTACTACTCTGTGCTAGAAAAAAATAATTAATACGAGTTTTTTATGAAGCTAA